>NC_056729.1:532193125-532335625 GCF_019279795.1 Protopterus annectens | reverse complement strand
TTCTTCTTAAATAGATATGATGTTTCTCAATTTATTAAAATACTTCAAATGTATTATGTTATGTTCTAAGCACACAGCTGCTGGTATATTCTTGTTGTGTATGGTATTTTTACTGGTGACACCAACAGTCCATGTTAGTTTCAAGTATAATGTGAGTATACATTTTTATTGCTTCTAGATGGGGTTTTGGCTGAAGAAAGTCTTTAGATTGGCTCAGTTATCTGGTTAACAAATGTTTGGATAGAGATCATATATATATGTGTGTGTATAAAGTGCAAGGTTTGTTTTAACACTTGGGGCCTCAGTGATCTATCTTTACTGTGAATTGAATAGTTCTTCAGGAAGCAGGGAAAGGTTATTTGTAAACACTAAGGTGCTTCTGCTTATCCTTGCCAGTATTTCTTTCAAATCCTTGGTAGCACCTGATAAGCTGACCTTTTTGAGGGAACACCTTGTAGAGTTTCATATAAGAAGAATGTAATATATGCATTGCAGTCTCTGACAAGCAAGTTTTCTGGCCTTGAAATGGCAAGTAGCCGGACATTTGTGGTCACAGTTACTTTGTGGGAAGGCATAATTTGCGAATAGATACCTTGGCATGGATATTTGTCATGTGCCCAGCAGTACACATTTTATTTTTTTTAATGATTTTTTTTCTCAACAGATGGCAAATTGTTTTACCCGAAACAAAAGAAAACACAGTATATTTAATTTAGTTTTTCTTATTTTGGTTTATCTTTTTTTCTTGCAGTACTGTTGTTTCTAAAGGAAAAAGGGTTTGAGGCCCTTTCAGCTTGTCTCATTCAGCCTTTTTTGACCATGCCAATGGTCTTTACCAAATGCAGTGCAGTGGCAGGAGCATTCTGTAGTACAAGCACGTCAGCTTACATCCCTTGTTTAAAAATGTCTTGGCAGACAAACCATCCAGGGATATTATGCAGCAGGCCCAGCTTGCAGATAAGCATATATTGTGCTTATTAGCTAGCCTGTTGGCTTTAGTTAGAGCCCTTACAGTTGCTTGACTTCTTTGGTGCACTCTGACACTTTGTGTATGTCATTTGTTCACTAATTTTATATTTTGATTTCATTCGGTACACAGAATTTGGTAGCTGCTCAAGTATAAATCATTCTGTAACGACAGTATGGTTCCTTGGACAAACTTTTGATGCCACTTGTAGAAGTGGGGTCACCACTAACCCCAGTCCTGACACCCTTTTGACCATTTGTATACAGTATTCTAGTTCAAGGTTGTATCCCAACCATGTGTGGTTGATTTAAGTTTCACTTGAAGGAGTCCCTTATGCAGATGGCTAGTGAACTTTTACATCAGATGTCTGTGGTAGAGCGACTACATCTAAAGAAAGATTACAGATTACATGGTTCCTGGTTACCCAAGAGTTTAAGCTTATAGCATCACAGTAGTGTGTTGTTTGTGCAGCAATACAGTGTGATGTCCTGACTGCAGAATTCTTAACATATGGGTTTTCATCCACTGATGCTTGGACAAAGTACCAAAGCTTTACCTTACCAAGATTGTGCATCCATCATGTGACGTCAGGTCATATTCATCAGAGTATATAGGTGGACATACACATGAGTACCTCAGGCTGTCTTGCTGCCAGCCTGAATGCAGGTCATGCATCCATCAGACTGATCTACATTGGGTCGTTGGTATCATCACTTCACTTTTTCACGTTTCACATAAGTGCCCCATTGGGGAGCCTTCCATTTTTATGTAGATCATTTTTGTTAGCTGACAGCTAGGAGGAGTAAGTGTGAGTGTGGTACACAGATCCCATACAAGGACTTGCACACTAAATGACTTTTTTGTTTACACCCAGAACACAACTACAAAACCTGGTCCATCTGCCAGTCATTTGTTCCAAAAACCCTTAGGTCAGGGTTTTCCTCCCTTAACATGTTCCTTGAAACTGAGCATCTAAAACACCTGGCCCAAGCCAAAATGGTGGAATCCCCAACATCCGACATCGCCCTTCCAATAAAGAAGAAATTGAAAACACCCCAAGATGACTCACAGTCTTGTGTTTATGAGTCAGATCTAACAGTAAATTTTGCAGAACCAGCATTCCATCAGATACCTTCTCAGTTGCCTGCTAACGAGACCCCATCTGGGGATGGAATGGCTCATGAGGCCTTGCAGGCTGTGGAAAGCTCAGATGAACTATGTCTCATTATATCAGAGGTTACACTTGGTACCACTCAAATCCCAATCAGGGAAGAGGTTCCTGGCACTCTTATTGAAGTTCACCAAGGTTCCAAACCTCTGAAACTCATTCATACGGATGTCACACCTAAAAATAAAAAGTAGAAAAACTAGGCATGTGACCACACCTACAGCTTCCAAAGGAACAAAATGGATATATTTCTTCCAGGGCTTATTTAAAGCAATCATGGCTCTGAAAACCATCTCTTTTGTGTCCCAGCTGCCACAGGTCACACCACAAAGATAAAACTCAGGATTCCTCTTCCTCTAAAGAGGAACAGGAGATGGATTTTTTCCATGCTGTGTACTATTCCTCACAAATGCATTCCCCAGAACAAATTCCCTCTGATGAAACAGACACCCTCTCTCCTGACTCCCCTGTTGAGGAGGCCTCATTTGAGGTAACTATTCAGAACATGATGAGGCATTTTGACTATAATCTTTTGGAAGTGAGCACACCAGCCCCCTCTCCAGCCCATCCAGTACTAGATGCATATCAGGACGACCATTCAGTCTACATCATCAGCTCCTGATTCTCAACCATCACCACTCAAAAGACCAGACAGATTCTTGAAGGTGAGTGATGAAGTTAAATACCTCTAAAAGAACCCTTTGCCTGACCCGGCTGTTGTCCCTCAGTCCTTGGATAAGCCTTCTAAATCTGTCACTGGTACTGATGCCCTTCCCACAGACAAGAATAGCGTGGCTATGGATAGGTGGGGAAAGAAGGTCTACACCTCCTCTACCCTTGCATTCAGGGCTATCAACCACCAGACACAGATGACTAAATATTTTCTATCTGTCCCACAGTCTCTGAATACGATCACGTCAGACCCATAATCTGCAGATTCTAAGCAGTTAATGCAGACCCTACTGTTTCAAGCTACTCAAATTGTCAGGCACAGCATGAAATGCAGTTATGATGCTGTAGATGCCTCATCCAGGGCTGCAGCCACAGGTTCAGTCATTTAACGTTATGCATGGATGCACAGCCAACCCATCCCTGAGGACTTCAAATCTAAAGTCCTAGAGTGAACCCTAGAAACGATCTTCTGTTTGATCTAGAAACTGCAAAACTCTTCAAAGCCCTACAAGAACAAGGGAAGACTATAAAGCACACTAGGCAAATTTTACTTTCTACAGTCCCTAGATACCACAGGAACTACTCACCCAAGTCCACTTCCTTTGTTAAGAGGAAATCTTGGCCCACTAACAAACAAAGAAAAACACCAAGACATTGATTTTCAGACAAACCACATTGGGAATCTCCTTCAGGGAGGCCTCCTTTTAGAAACAAAAACCTGTGACTACCTTCCTAACTACATCTCTCCTCTCCTCAAACCCCTCCACACCTCTGTCAAAAAGACTTTCTCTCTTTCTCTGTTTGTCCCTTTCTGGGAAGTAATAACTACAAATAAATGGGTTCTGACTAGCATCAAAGAAAGGCTATACCAAGTCATAGGAAAGCATCCCTTGCTCAACCCTGCCATTCTGGACATATGAGATCAAGCCACCATAGAAAGACTACCATCCTCCTTCATAGAAAGAGGATTCTATTCCAAAACCTTTCTGGTGCCATGGAGGGAAGGACAGTGGAGAACCATTCTGGATCTCTGCCTTCTAAAGATTTTTCTAAAGGTAGTCACTTTCAAAATCCTGTCTCTGCACACCCTTCTGCCTTTCATTCTTCCTCACTTTTCTTGTATCACTAGACCTAAAGGATGCATACCTTCAAATTGCCATTTTAACCTCTCTTGCAGGAAATCCCTCAGATTTGTGTCTGGTTCATCCCATTTTCTGTTTACTGCTTTGCCATTTGGTCTTTCTACAGCACCAAGAAGTGTTTAGCTCCAGGGATGGCCTTCTACCACACACAAGGAGTTCAGATTTTCCCTTACATGGACATACTACTTATTCAAGCTCTCTCCATAGACACCCTCCTTTAGTACATATATTTCATGGTACATCTACTAGCAGTCCTAGGGTTCATAATCAATGTCAAAAAATCCCCTCTCACATCCACTTAGGAGCTGGTCTTTCTGGGTTGCAGACTAGACACATGGTTTTTCAGAAACTTCTACCCAGTATCTCACCACACAACAAGGGAGGTACTCAGCACCTTGGGTTTTATACCAGCAGCCATCCCAGTGCTTCCTTTGGCCAGACTACATATGCAGAAAAATCAGTGGTACCTGAAATCAGTCTGGTCTCAACATTCCCATCCCTGAATACCATGATCCCTCTCTTGCCTTTCCTCAGAAGGGAGCTACTCTGTTGGGAAAAACAGGTGATGCTCAGCCCGGGCTTTCCTTTCACTCCAGGCCCACCCAACCAAAGTCTTCATACAGATGCCTCATACAGAGCATGGTGGCTTGGACAGGATCCTGCAGAGTGCAGGGGAAATGGCCTTCCCCCTCGTGAAAGAACACATCAGCCTGAAAGAAGTGAAAGTCTTTCTGCAAAACTGCAGATTTTCTCCCATCTGTGGAAACCAGACACACTACTTTGTGTACATTGACAACACCACACTTATGTGGTATATTAACAAACTAATTGCACAAGATCTTAACCCTGCTAGCACGGGAGGCATGGCACCTCGCCATGCAAATGGGCATGACTGAAAGCTCATACGTTCCTTGTAAAAAAATGCTCTGGCCCACTCTTAAAAGTCTTTAGAGGATCCTCATGACTGGACCCTGAGTAGGCAAGTCTTCAAAACAATAAGGTATCAGTGGAGAACACCACACGTAAACCATTTTGGTTCACCAGAAAACCGCCAACTTCCCCTGGTCTGTACCAGGAGTCATTCCTCCTTATTTTGGAGGACAGATGCCTTCTCTTTCCAGTGGTTGTGGAGGTTCCTGTTTGACACTGCTTCCTAAAATCCTTCTAAAAGTTCAAAAGGAAACTAATTTCCCCTCGTACTCCACCTGTCTAAGGGAAAAAGGGAAACTATTGGAAAATACCATTGCAACCAGGTCTGGTCTCTTAAGGTCTGCTTCTCCATCCAAATCTAGCCTTCCTGTCTCACTTTTTGGATGATAGAGTTCTGATCTCTAAAAGACACCTCTTCTCTGAGGAGGTTGTTCAGGTTCTACAAGAAGTTAGAAGACCTACCACCAATACAGCTAACTGGAAAATGTTTTCTGTTTGGTGCTTTAGGCACAGCCAGGACCCATTCTTATCAGATGCCCTTTATGTCATAAAGTTTCTCTGAATTATTGCACTATGTTCTGGCCTCCTCTTCCATTAAAACCCATCTGGCTGCCATTAATGCCTGCTTGCCTCTTGATCCTCCTCTCGTGTCCAAGACGGAGGTCAAATATTTCTTGATGAGAGTCTTACATCTTAAACCACCAAGAAAACCTATTTCTCCTCGCTGGGAAAAACTCACTTTGCCCCCTTTTGAGCCAGCAGCTTCTGCCACTTTAAAATTCTGCACCTGGAAGACTAGCCTTCTGTTTACTCTTATCTCTGCCCACAGAGTGTCTGAACTTCAAGTTTATTCCTCCCTTTTTCTGGGTCAATCCTTTATTCATGCCTAAGGTAGTGAATGAGATGTCCCTCAACCAGGCTATCCACCTGCCTACCTTTTTTCTTAATCCCCAAAATGGGGAGAAAAGAATTCTCCACTTACTAGATGCTCACAGGCAACTAAGGCTCTACTTGGACAAAACAAAAACTGTCAGACAAACTCTTTGTTTCATTCATGGATTCCAAACTGAGCCAACCCGTTTCTAAGCAAACCACTGCATCTTGGCTGTCGAAGACTTTTTATTTAGTTACACACAGTATGGGAAAGCATTGCCTTCCTGCCCAAAAGCATTTTCCATTCGGGAAGTGGCCTCCTCTGGGGCATTCCGCAAGGGTGTAGATGCCAGGTCTGTCTTGGAAGTGGCCACCTGTTGCTCTGTGCACACATTCACCAGATATTACAAGAATGATGCCTTTCCAATATCTAGGACTTCCTTTGCTAGGTCTGTCCAGTCTGGTCTCCTGTACAGCTCATCCTCCCTTTAGCCAGTGTCACTGTTGTTGACCTCCTTCAGTTCTGAGAATCATGCATATGTTAATACTCTCTGATTCCAGTCATGACATAGTACTGTGTGTTAGAACTTACCATAACAGTAGATGTCTTACTGATCACTGTTGCAGTATTCACTCCGTCCCTCCTTCCTCTCTTCTCTTCCTCTTCTCCAGTATTTATCTTTCCTTCTGTTATAAGCTATCACCTAATGCATTGCATCCAGGGGAAATTTACTTACCTGTTTGAGCTACATCCCTCCTCATTGATGAGCCTCTCTCAGTAGTCTTCAGGATACTGTCTTGGAGATAGTCTGAGGTACTCATGCTTACATCTGCATATACACCCTGATGCATACAAGCTGAAGTCACCCTTGGGAAGGTAAACTTTCGGTACCCCGGTCGGACCTTTGTGGATGAAAACACATATGTTAAGAATACTACAACAGTAATCAGTAAGGCATTTACTGTGATAGCAAGTTCTTACAGAACTCTGCTTTCTACCTTTCCTTGTGCTGGCAAACCTTTTACACCTTCAATTACATACAGTTCCCTGGTGTCCTAGCAACTGTGGGATATGTCTTTTGTTGAGTTTCTCTCTGTTGATGGACTGTGTACTGTCCGTTTCTAAGGCATACTTCTACTGTGTCTGCTTGTATCTTGATTAACCTTGATAACTAAGAACACTGAGAGAAATGCTAACATGACACCATTGCAATGGCCTCTCATGGGTCACTGGGTTGCTGGAAGGTTGTGGGTAGCAGCAGATAATCTGCAGATAGTTGACTCATATTTAGTCGACTTTGCCTGACCTGGTATTTGTATATATAAACCAGAAGGACTGTAGATTGAGCACATTTCCCAAAACAGCAGCTTTGAACTCATTCTTCTGCAGAGCTGCAGATCCTAAATGTTGACCAAATGAGAGTTGACCTAATGCAAGCCAAATTTCTGTAGTAAAACAAGCAGTGGTACACACTAAAGAGCATTTTAAAATTATTTACTAGAGACAGAATGGATCCCTGAGTTTATAGAGGTGTAGGTACCAGGATGATGCTTTTACAATAATTACTATGCGATCAGGGAGACAGCTGATGGTGATGGGGGTCACTGCAGCACAGGGTATCCCCTGCCAGTGGATATGTACTGCATGTAAACTGTAGCTTTCTATTTTCATGCATTTGTTGATAATTTCACACTGTTGTGTTATATAACCTTGCTGTGTTTTTGCAGCATCACTGTGATGTAGGTGCACTTTATTACACAAGAGTGTGTGTGTTCTATGTCATGTTTTTAATTCACTCATGAGGACAAGGCACTGTGTAGTATAAAGTGTATAGACCAGAGCTGAGCACTGTGCATCTTCTGATAAACCCCATCCTGAAATGTTTTTGATTTTTATGCACTATGCGACTTATGGTAATCCAATTAAAAATTTTGTTTCTTATTTTCAATATATTAACTTAGCTGGAATTCCAAAATATGAAATAACGCATTGGCTTGGAACTTGGCTAACAAATAAATAAATAAAATTACATTATAAACTTAAAGGCACCTTGAAACAACAAATTTAACCTAAATCTCACTAATTGTGCAAAGGTCAAGAATGTGTACCTTTTGTCTAGTCTAATATTGCTGCTGCCTATACTCTAGCTTTGCTTAGGTACAGCTGCCTAAAACATTCATTGGAATTATATACATTTGTTGGAGATGTGTGGCATGTTCTGCATGCAGAGCTGTACTGCTTCGATATCATCCACTTCTGAAATATACAAAAATAGCATTTGTCTGAATCTCATTAAATCCCTCCTGTGAATGTGCATGCATTTCCTACTGTGCACTTTGAACAACTGCAGATAGGTATTGCACTGAGAAGACTGTAGCTGAATAGCACTGATCTATCCAGATAACGTATGCTCAATTAGAGCATCAGTGTTCTGTATTGTAGTGAATGAGTGCCTTTGAATATCTGCCCTATGCAACTTCTGTAATAGTTAGGACATCTGAGATGTGCAGAGACCTAATTTACATTGGCCATGCCCATGGAAACTTAGCATTTGCATACTGCTCAGAAATGCTGTTGCTGCTGTGTTACAGCTCATTGCTGAGCACCGATGGTTTGTAAGTCAGTTTCTCACAGCATACTTTGCAAGGTTGCACAAGGGAACCATGCATAATACACTTTATGAATACCAAAGATTAAGTAAAAATATGGGTGCAATCATAATTCCAAGGACCAAAATTGTGCGTCTTAAAATTGTGAATAAATGCCATTGAGTTAGTATCTTTAGAAGTTGGGCTCATGGTGACAGAGCGTATTCATGCAGGTGCAGGATGCACACACTCTCTGCAAACGGGACTGAAAAACTTAAAACATTTTCAGTTTCAGGCTGCAGTGTTGTAGGAGCAAGCCAAATATGAACATGTTTAATTGTGATTTAAGTCCTGAAAATTGTGATAGGAGCCAAAATATGTACATTTTGATTGTTTTTTTTTTCTGTTTTGTTGCATAAATAAGTTTTTCTTGAACTGGTATGAAGTCAGTTCTTCCCAGCAGCTTTCCTGGATTTTGAACATGTTTTTTAAAGACAAATTGCTTTAACATACCCAATAACAGAAATATTTCAAGCCTTAAAGTGATTTTTCATTTAGTTTCCCAAATATTCATTTCTATGCATCTTCTAGCTATAGTTATAATTGCTGTTTGACGATATGGCTATATTGTCTTTCTCATTTTGGGGAGAATAAAAAAGTATGTCTTCTCTTACTGAGTAGACTCATTCTTGGTTATCATCAGTCCCTTTTTTCATAGCAGAGATGCACCTAAATTAACTATATTACTAGCTGTCACTAAACCTACCTGGCTCTTAGCTGATAAGGTAGCACATTTTCATTTTGCTGCTAAAACGTTTCTTGAAAACAGTATCACTGATCATATTACATGATTGACAAATCTTACATTAAATGAGAAATCCTAATTGTTTTTTTTTTAACTTTGCATTGTTGTATGATCCTACAGGTACCAGTCTGGTGTTGTAAGTGTTGCTCCTGCTGGTTTACCATCAGCTGTAGAAGGAATTGGCCAAAATGCAATGTCAGTATCACATGGCATTCCGACTGTAGCCCATCCTCCGCATGCTCCTTCCCCTGGCCAGACAGTCAAACCAGAAGCTGACAGAGATCATTCAGCAGACCAATTGTAGCGCATTCCTAACAACAGAATTCACATGGCTGGAAGATATCATGGGAGAACAGAGAAACAGAAACCTGGCTTCTGAACAGAGCTAAAAATTGAACTTACGAGATATTATAATTTCTTTAGAAACTGGTCCAATATATACAGGAAAAATCGCAAGAGAAGAAGAGAAGATTTGGAAGCTTTTTCCTCCATATAAATTGTAGTTTATCCCTGTCCAGTGGACTGATTAACTGTTTCTGTGTCATATGGGTTCCTTGTTAAGCAGGAAAAGTTAGTAGTTAATTATATCATGAATGTAATTTGTCTGTGTACAGTTTTTAGAACATTAAATGGTTTGTTTGCTTAGTTATCAACAGGAAAAATACAAGAGAGGAATTCAGCAAACCAGTTCTGAAATAATAAACTTTCTTTTATACATTAAAACATGCCCCAAAAAGGCAGTTGGCAAGATTCTCAGGACAACAAAATTTCCCACTTTTCTTTTGTATGCCACACGGTGCACTGTTTTTGTATCTGTTTGTCTTATTTTTTTAAGAATGAATTAGAAACAAAAATTAATTTCTTTTAATTTTGGCATGAATACCCTGAATTGAAATGTAAAAAAAAAATTTTGCAGAGAGATTTTGAGGAAAAAAGGTTTCATATAAAGAAGCATTGTACTTTTTGTCACCAGGTAAAAGTGTATATTATTGGTGGTATGCAAAACGGCACTAACCTACTGAAGAGTAGCTGTGTTTCATTGCCTACATTGACCCCTTCCTGGTAATGTGGTAGGCTAGCAATATTTTTGGTTAAACTCATGTCTGTGACTGTAACCATTTGTATGAATTATTTTAAAGAAATAAAAATCCCATACAAATGTCAGATGTGTTACTTATTTCCCTGTCATTGCAAGATTTCAAGTCTTGATAAAGGGGTAACTGTTTGCAGTAGGGGACGTACTAAGGAAGCATGCAGTTATCTATTCTGGAAAAACTCAATGCGTTAAACCGGAGGTTCATACTACAGCATATATACTTCTAAAACTAGGTAGTGCCCCCTGCATTTAAACAGGGGAGACAGAAATTAAATGGTAAAACAGAAATTCATATACTGCAGTGATATATGTTTAGAAAACATTTATTTCAAGTACAGGTACATTATTTGCCTTTTGCTTTCATTTTCTTTTTGGAAGCACTGAATACAGATTAGAATGTTTTGTTTTAAAAACACTAATTATAGGTAATTTCTGGATAAGCATTGCTGAACACAAAAAATATACTCTGGTGCGAGAGAGACCCGAGTAATACCCTGAAGCTCTTCTTGCCAGTATTCACAGGATACTCAAAACTTATTAAAGCACTTAGGAATGAACCATAAGCCATGAGATCAATGTAACAAGTAAGAGCGTCAAGACATAAACTAGTTGGGAAATATCGAAATGTTATGGTATAAAAAAAAATCAAAACTGTTGAAGTCTGAGTCTCAGAACAATCCTGTCACATTATATGAATAGTAAAGATAAAAATAAAATCAAAATCTCACTCTTAAAACTGCAGTCAAATATAACGCTTTTATTGTAGTTTATTAAAGAATGTAACATTTCAAGATGACATTTACATTTATACTTCACTCATGTCTAGATGTTGGAACCAAACAGAAATTGTTAGCGGGTTTCCAGCTGGTTAGGGATAGCCAGGCTAATTTGGGTATTGGGTCGTGGGGTGAGATGATTCAATTGGGCCCTTGTAGCTAAGCCTGGCAAATTGACGGAGCTGGATTTTGCCAAGACTGATAGGATAGTGCTATGGTTGGAAAACCATAATTGGCTGGGAGAAAAACGTTTGCAGAAGAATTACACCAGTGGGAAAGTGTGGCACTGGCTATGAGTCAGCAGAAGGTGGTGTAAAGACCATTGTGATTGGATGTGTGTGTGGGGCTGTGTAAGTGTTATGCTATTGGTTGTGGAATGTGTCGTAATGTGTGATGTGGGGACCCTGGGTGAGTCTAATGGAAAATATGAGAAGGGGTGTACCTAAAGTGGGGGTGGGGAGAAACAGGCAGCCAGCAGAATGGTTTTACTTATACATTGATAGGCTTGTCATAATTCAGAATATTCAGCCAAGGGAGCGGCAAACTAAATTGGCCAACACCACATTCATATCTGTACTAAAACTGTGAACCTGGGAACATTATTACAAGATTATCTCTCCCCTGTGTCCCCTCCTGTTGTTTTAAAGCCATTTTGCCACCACTAGATGAATAATGACTTGACCCCTTTATTCCCCAGCTGTAGGGCACCCACCATTACAATACTGGCCACTCCTTATTTTGATAGCCCAATCCTGCTGCTTTTCCAACCTTTTGGTGGGCATTTTGCCTGGCCTAGCTCCATCCCTCCCTTAATCCCGCCATTTTCTGATGGTTCAATCATAAGTTTTTTATGCTGGTCCAATCCGGATACTCTTCCACCCCTTTTTGTGGGCCTTCCACCTCGCCCAGCTCCACCACTCCTGTAGTCCCACAGTTTTCTGAGAGTCCAATCAGACAAATTTTCCCTCACCCCCACTTCAGGCACACCCCTTCTCATATTTCCCACCAGACACACCCAGGTTCCCCACATCACACATTATGACACATTCCAAAACCAATAGCATAACACTTACCATCACGCACACATCCTATCACAATGGTCTTTATACCACCTTCCACCGACCCATAGGCCGGTGTTACACTCACCTCACTGGTGTAATTCTTCTGCAAACACTTTTCACACAGCCAAGCATGGTTTTCCAACCACAACCAAATTCTATCATCATCATCATCATCATTACCCCACTTTTTCCCATTTTTCTACAGGGGGTCGGGGTATCATGTTAACTGTCACCAACTCTCTTGATTCAGTGCTTTCACACAATCCATCCACCTCTTTGCTAGATGTCCTCGCTTCCTCTTACCTTCTTCCTGTCTGTCCCAAATCTTCCTCGCCAGATTGTCTTCTGCTTTTCTACACATGTGCCCAAACCAACATAATCTGTTCTTTTTGATCTTTGCTGCAATTGGAGCTACTTTGCTTCTGCTCTTATGTCCTCATTCCTTTGTCTGTCCCACAGTGTGCATCCACCTTTCTCAGGCACTTCATTTCCATCATCTCTAGCTTCTTCAACTGTTCTGCCTTTACTACCCAGGTTTCTGTACCATACAGTAGTACTGGTTGTACCACTGTCTTGTACACCTTACTTTTCAGCTTCTTTGGAGTTCTTCTGTCGTAGACTACACCTGATATTCTATGTCAGTTGGCTGCAGCCCCTCTGATTCTAGCTTTGACCTCTTCATTCAGACTACCATTCTCCTCAACTACCCCTCCCAGATGCTTGAAGCTGTTTACCTGTTCCACTGTCTTCCCTTCTATATCTATTCTCAGCTTCTTCTGATTTCCCCAATTTACTGCCATTACTGCCATCTTATCTGTGCTTAGTTTCATCCCATGCACCTTCAGATTTGCATTCCATTCTCCTATCCTTTGCTGAAGTTCTAGCTCAGAGTCTGCCTGTACTGCCACAAAGTCTGCATACAGCAGCTTTATTGATCTGTCCCCTCCAACCTGTTTGCTAATGTAGTCCATCACCAGTACGAACAGCAGTGGGCTCAGAATTGAACCCTGATGTAGACCCACTCCCACTGGGAACCCCTTTGTGAGGCTGAACACTGTTTGTACTTGAGTCATTGGGTCCCTGTGCATGGCCTGCACTAATTCTACCAATGTTTCTGGGACTACAAACCACCGCAGTACTGCCCAGATCAGCTTTCTTGTGACCTTGTCATATGCTTTCTCCAAGTCTAGGAATGCCCAGCTGGGCTCTCTCCTCATCTGTAGCTTCTTCCCAAGTATCTGTCTCGATGCAAACATTGGGTCAGTTGTGCTGCATCCTGATCTTAATCCAAACTGCTCATCTCCCATCTTACATTCTACTACTCTGCATATCCGTTTATCAATCACCCTCTCCAGAACTTTCATGCAATGTGATAGGAGTTTGATACCTCTGTACTGCCCACAGTTGTGGATGTCCCCTTTGTTCTCGTACACTGGCACAAGTATGCTTATTCTCCAGTCATCTGGGATACTCCTTTCTCTCCACACTGCTATTAGTACCCTCAGGAGCCATTTCTCCCCTAGCTCACCCAACATCTATATCATATGTGCTATGACCTCAGCAGAACACTATTCTATCAGTCTCGGCAAAATCCAGCTCCGTCGATTTGCCAGGATTAGCTACTAGGGCCTAATCAAATTGTCTCACCCCAAGACCCAATACCTGAATTAGCCTGGCTATCCCTAACCATTTGGAAACCCACTAACAATTTCTGTTTGGTTCCAACATCTAGACACGAGTGAAGTATAAATTTAAATGTGATCTCAAAATGTTACATTCTTTAATAAATCTAGCACTCACCTACCGATGGATTTTTTACTACAATAAAAGAGTTATATTTGACTGAAGTTTTAAGAGTGAGATTGTGATTTTAATTTTATTTTTACTATTCATTTAATGTGACAGGACTGTTCTGAGACTCAGACTTCCAACAGTTTTGATTTTTTACACTGTAACATTTCGATATTTCCCAACTCATTTATGTCTTGGGGCTCTTATTTGTTACATTGATCTTATGGCTTAAGGATCAATCCTAAGTGCTTTGATATGATTTCTGGATAACAAGAAAAAAGAGCTAGATTAAGTTTTGGGGAGGTTCTTTGTATCTTGATAAAACTACACTGCATATGACAAGCTTTTTTTGTTTTTCTATTATTTTTCAAGTTGCACACATAACTAGTATCATATCTTTACATGGTGCTTCATACATTATTAAATGATTTGTGCTCATTTCATTGCATTTTAGTGAAAGTGCCTGGATATAGTGACTGCCACCTGGCAAAGACAGGCTTGGGTTCCATGTCCCCATCCCTCCCTTGAAGACAAAAGGCAGATGTCTGGCTTGTCATTACTGCCTCCCACCATAGCCATCTGACATGAGGCCCACTAGCCATAACAAGGTCAACACAGTCAGGAAATGTCCTACTACATCAAGACCATGGCATGTTGGACATCCCACTGTATCAAAGGCAAAAATTATAAAATCTTGGGTTTATCAGGAGCCAATGTGAGGAGGAAATGTACAGAAAGGATTTAGTAAGAAAATGCATTTTGCCTGAGTTTATCACTACTTGCACGCCCTTTTAGCTGTTGTTCTTAAACAGGTTTTGAGTGGGAAGTGCAAGGTACAGGGACATGTATGAAATGGACCTAAACTCAGAGCTGTATAGATGGACAAGAACAATAGAATGTGAACAGATAAGTGAGTAAGATTTTTTGTATTAATGAAGTCTCATGATATGGTAATTTGTATGTCTATGTTATTGTGAAGTTTGGGGAAGGAAAACACGACTGTGCCATGGTTCTCATTTTGTTTAGAATTGAACTACTGTGCATATTTAATGTTTCCCTGACTATCCATTTTGTTGGGTGTTGTGATGCACATGTTTTCTTACAGTATCAGGAATTACTCTGATGTTATATAATCACAATAAAGAGAAAAGGTGATTGTTATATATAAAATAACTTTTTTGTGTGTTCCAAATTTCTACAGTTTCTTTGTTGTCAACCCCTCCATGTTTCTTATTTTTATATGGAGTCAGTGTGTTTCATTAATTTCAGTCAGTTTGGAGTCATTAAATTTACAGATTTGGGTTATGGGGACGCAATCTGCATGTTGGGAGAATAGGAATGAAAAAAATGCTTTGTATGTGTGTTAGGATATTTTTGAATTGCACTTTTGCATTTTTCTGATATTGGATATTTTAATTATTTGATATGCATTTATTTGATTCTTGACAAAATGAGGTATGATGTTTTGTTACAAACCCTTGTGAGGATGCTATGAACTTATGAAAGTGAAACACATGTGAACTGTCTGGTGTGACCTGTAATAATGTAGAATGAAGTCAGCTTGCAGTAAGCAGTTACATTATGTATTTTGTGTTGGGGGGGGGGCTCACAGGTAGGTCACTGTTCATGACATTTTGAGTCTGTCTTAACTCAAAATACAGTATTTATTTATATTGTTAGGTGGGCTTATATATTCTGGATTTGGGGTATATTTGTATCTATTAGTTGAGTAGATGAAACAGACTGGTGTGACAGGGGCAATGACCTGCTGTGCTAAGGGTGGGGTGTCGGAGGCTTTAGGGATAGGAAGTGTAAAACATCCTGAATATCAGAGGTGTGGTCAAGGATCTGAGGGAAATATGAAAAAATGGTCTATAGACTGACCAAAGTTAAGTAACCTATGTCTGGTGATGGGAGTAAACCAGAGAATGTTCAGCTTCTAGAGGGTGTAAAATAGCATGTAAATAGAGGTCATAGATGTTAAGAGAGTAACAGGAGAACTAGGGAGGTAGTGTGGTTATTATGGAGTAGAAAAGACAATAGGGGAAAAAATAATGAAAAACGTGAGTAGAGAAAATGGAACTTCATTGTGAGACTATATGTGATGAAAGAAATGGGGTGTGGAGGGAAAGAAGGGGACTTAAAGGTGATATGAAGTGAAGAAATTAGAGGGTTATAATTAAACTGAAGAAAGTATTTTAGAAGTTTAGAAATAGATGGTACTAAGGAAGGTGAAAATCTGAAGAATTATGTAAAATGAGTAAAGGGAAAAGGGAGTTTGGGGGAGTAAGATGTTATGATTGTTCAGTTATAGATTTACTGCGAAATTATTTTTATTTTATTAAGAAGTACATTGACTGCGAAAGGTGACAAAAGAGAATGATATAGGCTGCAATTGTACAAATGATGGGAATGAATGTGAATTTAGTGAAACAGTCATTACTATATTTATCTATTTCACCTGTTCACACAGGTATACATTCATTTCTTCAAAACGCATTTGTGCAGTCGTATGCTTGTACGACTTTAAATGCCGAAAAACAAAAGTCCAAACATAACATGATTTCGAAAATGGAAATCTGGAAAACCAGATTCAACTATTTTTGAAACTGAAACATCTGCATACAGCGCTATGCAGGGGGGCAAGCCCCACTGCACCCCCCACCCCCCTACTTTAATATATAAACTCAGAGATCACACTATAGTGAGAGAAAGGGTTCATTTCCTGATCCCTGCTATATTGCAATCTGCACCCAAAATGCCGACTTCAAATGAGCGAATGCCAATGTGCATTCGCTCATTGGAAGTCGCACAATTTTTTTCAGCATTTGAGACATCTGAACGTTGTACTTTCGCACTGTGGCTAATCGTACAACCTCCTTAAGAAAAAATAAGTGTATACTGTTCACACATGCATTTATCCATCTGTTTTCTGAACCTGTTGTCCTGTTGAGGATCATAGTGGTTGCAAGCCTAGCACAACAGATCAGACTTTGCTATCATTAGCAACAGTTTCAAGTTCATCATTCCTTTGCAAGCTGCTTGAGTTAATCTCTGCACCATGTTCTGAGGCGTTCATACAGTGGGTCTTATGTGCTATACCCTCGCAAGGGAGGTGCCTAGGAGGCAGTTTCACTGCAAGTCCAAACTTCCAAATGACTTGTCTCAACCGAGAAACTTTATTCTGTGAGCCACCCTTTTACTGAGTTCCTCACTCTGTCATGGAGAGGTGAACACAAAAATGGTATGCAGGAACCTGATTTTTATCGACTGTACCCACCGTATCATTTTTGCAGATACTCCCCCAAAGTTTGAAATCTTGGGTGAGAATAATGACGACTGACCATTAAACTGAAAGTTTAATCCAATAACAGCTCTCCATTCCATGTCACAGTTTGGTCCAGTGCCATTCAGTCCTTTCAGACCCCCCCCCGATATTTAAACTCCACTTTAGTTAGATTCTCCTTCCTCACCTACAGAGAGCAGTCCACTCTTTTCTGAGAGAGAGAGATGACATTTGGACATGCTCATTTTCATTCCAGCTTATCAGCAAACTGCTACGAGTTCATGCTGGAATTTGCAGACACTTGAAATCAAAGGATCGGCATTGTAGCAGAGGCAAAGATGCAACCCTCACACCTCTAAATGGATATTTTCCCAAAGTTTCACTATGCTTTGAAATCATGTCTGTGAAAATTATGATCCTAAAGACAGGCAGGTCACAGCCTTGGAAGAGGTCTTCATCCATCTTCATTTGTTTGACTTAACGATAATAACATCAACACAAGTCTCACGTTGCAGGTATAGGACTGAATGGCGTGCAACATTGGCCATTGACCACATGCTGTTATATCACTATCCACAAGACATTCCAGGTCACATGGCCATATGCCTAATCTAGGGCCATACATCTAGATTATCCTGGCAAAGCCCATGTGAACCCCTGCAATATATGTACATTCTCAAAGAGATTATCTACTTATCTGTCACCCTTGGTGTCCACTAGCATTAGGGTTTTTGTGTTGACAAGCAGACCAGCTTTTGGCTAGAGCTCCTTGCTACACCAATTCCACCACTGAGATCTTAAATAGGTTCCTTTCGGATTGTACAATCCTGATGTCTCCTGGTGAATATGAGGAAACTCTTCTGAAGTGAGATTTCAACTCATCGTGCATAGAAGCATCATTCCCAACACACCCTCACTATATTCCCAGCTTAACAGATAGTTATTAGGCATGCAATCCTGGAGACTGTTGAGGAGAATAGCCCAATTTCCCATTTACCCTGGAGCACTGTATGGTTAAATGACTTTCTCAGAGACACTCAAAAGACAAACACGAGTCTGAGGGAATCAAACTTTGGAATATTGGGAGCAGTTTATAGCCTTAATCTTCTAAGTTAACTGCCAGCCAAAATATGATCTTCCAACTGTTTTAGTTTTCTTGGGGTCTGCCCAAACAGTGCTTCAGATGTTCAATTCAAGAAGTCACCAAGGGTTGAACATTTGGCAGATGAGCATCTCCCTTGACTGTCATGTCCAGAATTTATGGTGCCTTATCATCTGATGACACACATACAGAGTTGGTCATTGACCTTAGGCCTAATGCATACTGGTAACAAATACACTTATGAGCAGGCTTTTGTTTAAACATTGTGTGCATTATGAATAGTTTTTGGTTAACACCAAATTCCAATAATGTTTCCCCACTAGTGAGTAAGAGGAGGAGTATGTCACGTGTGTTCATTCTTCTGGGATCAACTGAACAAGGGGACTCTGTAGAGGTTATAAGGAGGAGAGCACAGCATTCATTCAGGAAGGGGACATTTGTTATAAATTGGTAAGCTGGTAGCTTTTTCACAAATGCTAATACTGCCATTTAAAGATATGTTTAGGAAAGAGAGAGATTGAGGGATTCTAATCCTACCTTCATAATAATGTAGTTGTATTTTTAAACATGTAATACATATATTTAATGTATTTTTGTCTTTATATGCCTCTGTAATAATTAATATATTGATAGATTTTTGTGTTTCCATGTCTCTGTAATATTTACTCAGTTGCATCATTATGTATACCTTGCATATATTCACATAGTTTTCTTTTATGTGGAACTTTTCTCCCTGGGCCTTGGCTAAAAAGGTACAGATTTCCTTCCCATTCTGACTATTCCAGTAAACAAATGTAATACATAAATGAATTAATAAATAGATAATACCAGTGATTTTAATAAGTGGGCTGGAGAACAAGGATTTGGGCTGATATGATGCTGACAAGGCATGGGATGCCCTGGGTTTATACGTTAGGGACTACCAACACGTGCAGAAGGTAAGTAAGTGTTAAAAGAGCATCTGGAACAGTGTATTATTATAATATTGTCAGGAATGGAACAATTAAACAAGTCTGTAGTAAAAGAAATGTAATGAAGGAAGAGTACAAGTGCAGAAAGGCCACCCAGTCAGAAGGGGTTTGTCAGAAAGTGAAGAAATTGGGAGAGTGATTCTGTGCAGTGCCATGATCCCTGGTAATAAAATGAATTGGCTGCATGCAGTTCCCCAGGAAGGAGGCATTGACATATTATTGGCATGAGATGGGGAACAGCATGTGATTCATGATATTAAAGAAGGACAGAGACTTTAGAAGATATGAGGTATGGCTATGTATATTCAGGATGTAGTATATGGTGTACAGTGTAAGAGCTCAGGGATGATGGGAAGGAAGGATTTACGTAGTTGTTAACTTTTATGCCAGAAGGTGAGACTAGGTCCTCCTGATAGTTATAGTATGCAGACTACCAGATACAAAAATAGGAATGTTGATAAATTCCCAAAGACCTGAGGGATTGTCAGACAGGAGAAAAGCTTTAAAGATGAGCGACCTTCATCTTAAGTAATTCTGTGCATTGCCCTTTGGTTTTTATATTGCCCCCAGAGTCTTCAGTAATTGCTTTCTGCAGGACAAAGGGTGTCTACATTTGCCTTTATCTGGATGAGAGACAAATTCATGCAAACACTGTAGAGAAGTTAAACACCTCACTCTACTTGCCATATACCACATGACTAGGCTGGCATTCTCCATCAATTTGAAAACATCCAACCTCCTTCCATTCACCAGAGTCAATTTTATGGGGGGCAGTATTAGACTCCAAGCTACAGAAAGCCTTTGTGTTCAAGAAAAGAACTCCTTCATTATTCAGTGCTTCCAAACAGTGAATGATTGGCAATCCATCACAGCCAGCATGCTGATCAAGGCACTGGGGTGTACAGCCTCCTGCATACTAATTGTACCCTTAGCCAATCTAGTGGTACCTGAAAAGAGTTTGGTGCCAGCACCAGCACCACTTACACTTCATGGTGACTCTGCTACCTTTTGTCAAAAAGGAATTCCTGTGGTGCATGGAAACTTGCAATCTAAACCTAGGACTTCCCCTCAGCATTTAAACTGGTCCCCAAATACTGACCACAGATTCTTCAGACAAGGCATGGGGTGCCACCTTTGTAGATTATGGTGCAAAGCATGTGAGATGAGCCTTTCCAAAGGAGGTGTATCAGCCTGAAGGAAATGATGGCTGTATTCATATGCGTCATATCTTTCAAGCAAAATTGAGAACCAGGCACTCTGCTAATAAGGACCAACAATACCATAGTGATATGGTACATCAACAAAGGGGGATGTACAAACTCCTACCCCCTGTGCTGGGTGGCCATTTTATTTGGGAAACAGCTCAGAAACTGGGGCTGTATCCCCTGGCTCAATACCTCTCAGGATCAGAAAATTCCCTAGTAGATTAACTCAGCAGGTCTATGATAGATCCAAATGAATGGATGCTAAGAAAGATGCCTTCCAAAGACTCCCAGACAAATGGGATGTGCTAGAAGTAGACATTTTTTGCCCTAGAAGAGAACAGGCATATCAACTTGTTTTGCACAAAGGTCCCAAATCCTGGGGCCTAAGGACAGATACTGTCTTCTTCCCATTCACAGGATTGGTTCTTTATGCTTTTCCTTCCCTACCCCTTATCCTCAGGATCATGAAGGACAGGCCAAGGGTAATCCTGATAGCACCCTTTTGGCCCAGACTGCACTGGATCTCCACATACCTTGGCACAGCCAAGAATAAATCTTTGTTGCTGCCAGTGAAAGTGGATCTCCTCACTCAGAACAAAGGAATCACCATTTGCCCCCCTTAATGACTCTGAAGATGACAGGGTGGATAATATAATCCTCATGCCCTCCAGACAGGTTTTGAACAAGGTCATCCTACTCATTCTAAAGAAGGCTCGAAGACCCAACACCAGGAAGTCATACACCTCAGAATAGAAAAGTTTCTCCTACTGATGCAGGATGACAGGGTCAGCAACCATTTCAAGCTCAGTTGCCACTTATATTATCCTGCCTGACAGACCTCGACACAAAGGTCTCTTTTTTGTATGTATAAACGAGTCATACCTCTGCAAGTCTTGCTTACATGGCTATTAAACCTCCCCTCTCTTCTCATCCTACCCCTAAGCACTTCCGGAAGATTAACATTCATCTGAGGCTCCCTAAGAGGATTCCTCCAACCTTCTTCCTTGGAACTTAATTTTGTAGTGCAAAGCTGAACCTGCCATCTTTTTTTTTGCCTGTTGCCTCCTATTCCATTCAGCTCACCACCTGGAAAACTGCCCTTTTGGTGGCCCTCACGTCTTTACATAGAATTACAGAATTGCAAACACTCGTACAGGGAACCCTTACTCTCATTTCTTAAAGAAAGAGTATCCCTGCACACCAATCCTACCTTTATGCAGAAAATATTCTCTAAACTGTTTCTCAACTAGGCTATCCACTTGCCTGTTTTTTCCCTGAAATCTTCCCTACAAATCTGAGAGAATCCTGCATTCTTTAGATGCCCACAGACATTAGATTCTACCTGGACATGACTGAAGCCTTTAGAAAGTCTGACCAAATTTGCCTTTGCAAAGAACAACAAGAAATGCCTGTTAGCTAGTAAATTATTTGCAAGTGGCCCTCCAACTACATTGCCTTTTGTTACAAGCATCATGGCAAAAAGGTAGCCAACCAAATTAGGAATCACTCCACCATGGTCCCAATGATTACTATCGCCTTCCTTAGAGGAGCACCCACCCAAGTCTTTCTGGAGGCATCCATCTGGTAATAAGTGCATGCTTTAGCTTCAGTTTGGCCTAAGCTACCAGGGCAAGGGTCAGATTTGCTTCTGCTGTCTTGAAGGGTTTGTCTCTCCTCCTTAGCCCCTACAATCACCCATCATTTAGCTCTGGGAATCTTCCCAATGTTTATTACTGCAACATTATACCATGATGAACATAGTACTTATCCCCCCTTCCATCCCCTCTACTGCTCTGCCTGGGTTGGGTGGTTGTACTTGCACCTCCCCCTTCCTCTCCTTTTAGGTCCCCTCTCCATATCCAGCTACCCCCCTCAGAGTTCCCTTCCCTTGTCCTTCTGGAATCACTTGTGGGCAGGTTGTGCTTCTTTCTAAGGGGTACTGAGAGTGGGGATTTGGTACTGGGACAGGAAAGTCCTAAGGTAATGGCACTAGTTAATGATCCTTATCCTGGAGTATCCTGACACTGGATGGTAGGGCATCCACAAGTCCTGTGGGAGAGAATCATGTCTCTTGTGTTTGGGATGGCCAAGGGCTTGTATGGCATGAAATGATGCTGCAACAATGAAGACTTTGAACTTCTACATGTTTGATAAGTAGATATACGTCTGTACTTTCTGCAGTCTTTTCCTTGCTGTGAGCCAGAATTGTAAAGATAAGAAATAAACAACAAAGACTAAACTATAACATGAGTACATTCAGTTGCAAGTTACAGCTTCTGAGTCTGTCATTGAAAGAAAGGCTGAAATATATCTTATAGGTTGATAGGTAAGTACTAAACTATCTGCCCAAAGGCATTTATAAGCCTAGCCAGAATGTGTTGGCTTTCGTCGCCCCCTTAGATTAGTTCCCTGTGCCTGTGTCCAGCAGAGCCACTGAAGTGATCCCCAGGGTAAACTTTCTGTTTCCCATCCACTCATCAAAATTTCTTTTGAAGACTGTTAGTGAGGAGCTCTGCCTAATGTAGATTGGAATCTTGTTCCAAAGCATGGGAAGTCTCTGGGACAGGAATCTATCCCTCCAGCACATCCTATTTATTGTTGTGGTGAGGTTTAGATCCCTAGAGTGTGTGGCACGAGGAGATAAGGTTTTCTTTAGGTGGAGCATGTCCATCAATTCTGGATTGGACATGGCCTTGTGTGTCAGGCAGAAATCACCTCTGAGTAGGTGGTATGCAACCGAGTATAGCTGGAGTTTCTTCAGTCGAGCTGCATAAGGCATCTGTTTGAGGCCAGTGATCCTCTTGGTGAGGTACTTCTGTGGTCTTTCCAGCTGTTGCAGGTGTCTTGTAAGATACATCCCAAATGGGGCATTGTACTCTATGATGGGTCTGATGAGCGATTAGTAGAGGGGCACAATGACCTCTTTTGATCTGGATGCGAACCCTTTTGTGATTGCGTGGGCCACATAGGAGGATTTTCTAACCACTTTGGCAATGTGATTATCAAAGGTGAGATTACTATCTACTTGGGTCCCCAGATCCCTTATTATGTCTTCTGTATTTAGGGGACTACCACCTATGTGGTAGTTTGTGGGTACTTTGTTTTTTCCAAAGGGGATGACTGTGCACTTTTTGGCATTTAGCTTGAGGCCATGGTTTTGACACCAGGTATCTGTCTCAGTGAAACCCTTTTGGAGGATGTCTGGGTCAGCCAGAGAGTCAATTATAGCCTTAGTTTGCAGTCGTCTGCGAACTTGGTCAGCCATAGTCCTCCTCTGCTTGCCTGTACCTCTGAGAAGTATATGCCAAACAGGAGGGGTCCTAGGACTGAGCCCTGGGAATGTCACTTGTAACCGGTTTAGAGTCGAACCTAGCTCCCGCAACTCTCACCATGTGGGTTCTGTCCATGAGCCGGTTGGCAACCCATCTTGTGATGTAGGGGTTTATGTTCAGGCTGTTGAGCTTGTCTATAATACCAGAATGGGGAATGGTGTCAAAGGCCTTAGCGAGGTCTAGGTAGGCTGTGTTTACCACCTTTCCCTCATCTATAGCCATGGTAGCTGTCTCAAAGAAGTCCACCAGGTTTGGGAGGCATGATCTTCCCTTAACAAAGCCAAACTGGTTAGGGTCCAGTGTTTGGAGGTTCCCAATGTCTCTGTTAATGAGTTCCATGATGATGCACCCCATAGCCTTGCAGACCAAGCTAGTCAGGCTTATAGGGCGATAGTTCCCGGGGTCTGTTGTGGCTCCACCTTTGTGGAGTGGAATAACCATTGCTATGCGCCACTCTATGGGTACATAGTCTGTGGAGAGGCTGAGTTTGAACCGAGTGTTTAGGTGAGGGGTTAGTTTGCCTTTGAGCTCATGTAGGACACAGCCTGGGGCACAGTCCAGTCCCATTGATGCTGTGTTTTTGGCTTTGGAGAGGGCTGTTTTAACCTGAGTGTCTGTGATTTCAGGAACTCTACATTCTTCTAGTATGGTTATGGGCCCTATTGGGGGTGAGAGGGCAGGGTGACGTTTGCGCTCTACCTGTCTGCCAGGATGTTGGCAATATCAGTCAGTTCAGTGTATTTTGTGCCATTCTGCACTAACTCTGAGCAGATCTGAGCATTGCCACTTAGATTCCTGACATAGCTAAAGAATGCCTTGTGGTTATCTTTGGAGTCCTTAGCAATTTTTCTTTCAAAGCTCGCCTTGGATGATTTTATGAGGGATCGTAGTTTTTTGCTACCATATAATTATAAGCTGTTCACTTGCCAGAGGATTGAGGAGGTGAATATAGTAGTAAGGAATGACATCAGTGCGGTATATTGAAGGTTTATCCACGGTTGTTGTGGTTTAATCATGAGGGCGAAGCCATCAATATCTTCAATATACCACACCACAGAGTCAGTTATTGCTATTATACAATGACATTATTTAAGAAAAAAATGCTTTTCTTAAATAATGTCTTTGTATAACGGCACCGTGTTGCCCTTCTGCATTTTCTCTGGTACCCTGGAGCTTTCCTGATGTACTGCACATGCATATGGGACTTGCTTTCCCACGCTTGCACAGTACATCAGGATAAACAGGTACATTATGCAAAACTAAAGAAAGATATCTGATTATCCTTTTATGTTTCTCTGTGCCATCTCCCTCATTCGTTTGAGGTTTTTGGTTTTGTAAATTTATTTAAAAAAAGAAAGAAAAGTAACATTTTTATCGGAGATACTTAGGGAAAGAAAGTCCGAGACAGAATGTCTGAACCTTTTTTCCAATGGTATATTCTCAGATTTACAGTGGGCACACTGGTTGGGCTGACCAATCAGTGTGCTCCTTTTTGAATATTAATGGCCAGTCATAGTATAATGTATAAGTTAGCATTAGTTATGTTGAGTATTTTATACCATTTATATTTTAAGATGGCAATAAGATACTATATATTGAGAGAGCTTATATGGATGCTTCCTTTAACATGGTCATGTCTGGAAGATATATTGTTGCTTTTAAGGTATGCCCTTCATATATATATATATATATATATATATATATATATATATATATATATATATAGTGTACAGTGGTTAACATTTGCACAGCTTATGGTGGATTTTTCCACTTCTAAATGTTTTTTTTTTGTTTTAGTTTCTTGATCAAGTAAACCCACTAGGCACAAAATCCTCTCTCGGGGGAGACACAGAAGAGTTGTCTGGTTGAATTACTTTCTTAGAGTCACACAGTAGGAGAACAGGGATTGATTGCACTAATCTGACCCAGGACTACAGATTATAGCTTGTTAGCAGTTTATAAACTTGATCTTTTGGGCTGAATTGATGAAGTATCCAGCCAGCATTAGAACTCATGATAGTCTGTCTAGCAAAGTAAATACCCTGGTGAGAATAGGAGAATTTACTAAAACTTTTAGTAATAATGCAAAAGTGTTATCCCCAAGTTATATTTTTCAGCTGTTAAAGCTCAATTTTTCTGACAATTTTTTATATAGTACTGATCCCCATACTCCAATTTGCACAACTCCTTCATGACTTGTTGAAGATAATTGAATAAAACCTATAGAGTGTAAAAAAAGCTTTTCATTGTAATTTTTGTGTTCTCCCTTAAGTCATTAGTACCCTCAGGAGCCATTTCTGCGTTGAATTTGCATATGCGTTTGCAAAGGCTGCTGTGTTTTTTTTCTATCCAAAACATGTTTGCTGACTTAAAAACTAAATAAATTAAATTTAGCAGTAGCTAATGTTTAACAAATGGTTGTTTGCTGATTGTTTTTTTGTTTCGACAGATGGGCTTTACATCTGATACAGACTTAATTGTCAACAGTGATCCAGCTAGAATAATTCTCATGTACTTGAATAAAAGTGTTGTGAAATTTTCTGCAGTTGAAGTACTTTGATGACATTTGTTAGCTAGACTGTTGTAATGTTACATGTCAAGAAATTGAAATCAATGGAATTTTAAAAGTGGACAACACTAGTTTCCTCTGCTCCTACATTAAGATGGACATGTTTAGTGAACCTTTTTAGGAATCTGTTGTATATTTAATAGAGAACAAATGTAAGGAACAGTTATTGTGTGTTTTGTGCAGATTCCATTGTGTTGTCATTGGATGATGTCCATATAGGCTAGGAAAGAGTTGTATGCGAAAAGCCAAACTGGTCGATGAATGATTAAGAGTATGTATCATTTGCAGCATTTGATGTTAAAAGTGTTGACTCTGATTGTTTTCCATAATTAACTTATCTATTTGTCTGTTTGTTCACTAGATTGATAGGCTGCTCTGAGGACCCTTTTCAGTTACTACCCAAGTACAGGAAAGATGCCACAGATTAGACTGAGGCACAGTAGCATTGTTTATTGCATTGGTTATAAGAAACTTTCGATTATTGTACCAAAACTGAGGGGAGAGAGAGAATTACAATGTTATGTCGCATTAAGGGAAAACAGTAACACAAGAGAAGCTACCATTAATAAGAACAAGGATCACAGTTTGGCAAGCATTATGATGTAATGTGTTCTAATAGCAATGAATATATCACGTCAGTGAACTCTCTAGTTTATATGTTGTGATGTCCCTGTAGTAAAGCTATAGTTTCTCTGTACTTAATGTAAGAAGTCAATAAACAAGTCAGTCTGTAAAGCAAAAACTCCGTGGAGAAAACAGTGCATCTAAAATTCATACGAGCTAATGCTATATATATATATATATATATATATATATATATATATATATATATATATATGCAAGTAGAATAAGACAGAGTCAAGAGAGAGTGAGAAAAAAAGAGAAAGTGGAGGAGGTGGGATATAAGTTCAGAAGAAGGTAATATGTCATAGAGGGACAAGAGGTGAGAAAGATGTAAACATATAGAGGTTTTATACTAACTGGAGGAGAGAATGTATTGACATGAGGATGGACGCTTGTGTAAATGAGGAATTTAAGTTATATGGCCTGAGCTGTAGTATTTGGTATGTGTCTTTAAAAGTGCTTTGAACTCCAGTCTTCTTATCTCCAGGATACATTGAAGTCAACCTGTACCAGTTTATGCATATCTTTGCTTGTATTACAGGCCATAATATAATAGTGGGTAAGTCATTAAAACTGTACATTAGATCTAATCAGTATAGTACCCTTTGAAAGATACTAGTGAATGTGGATGTGTTAATAAGTGGGAAATGGAGGCTGTGATGCCCGTGCACTGGCCCAGTTATCAAGGAGCCTCAATCGTCACCACTAACACTAGTGTGGGGCATCCACATTGGGAATACACACAGAGTAAAGTACAATTTCCCTTAAGAGCATACAGAGATCACATAGGTTCATAGGTTCATAGGTTCATACTAGGCTATCTGCCCTAGGGCATTTATAAGCCTAGCCAGAATGTGTTTGGCTTTCGCCACCCATTTTAAATTTATTTTGCTATGCCCTTTTTCGAGGTTAGTATACTGTGCCTCTGTCTAACAGTAACACAGAAGTGATACGATCTCCCATCCACTCATCAAGATTCCTCTTGAAGAGAGTCAATGAGGACTCTGCCTAACCTGGACTGGGATTTTATTCCAGAGTGAAGGGAGCCTCTGGGTTATGAATCTGTCCCTCCAGCATGTCCTATTTATTTCAGTGCTGAGGTTCAAGTCTCTTGAGCGCATAGCTCGATGGGATTTGGATTTTCTGAGGTGCAGCATGTCCATTAATTCTGGGTTGGACATGGCTTTATAGGCACAGATCGCCTCTGAACAGGCGGTATGCCACTGAGTAAAGCTGGAGTTTCTTTAACCCGGCAGCATATGGCATCTGTTTGAGCCCTTTGATCCTCTTGGTGAGGTACTTTTGGGGTCTTTCCAGTTGCTGGTGTCTGGTAAGGTACATCCCAAAAGGGCATTGTACTCAATTATGGGCCTGATGAGGAATGAGTAAAGAGGCACGATGACCTCCCCTGATCTAGATGTGAATCCCTTCATGATTAGGTGGGCTATATAAAATGTTTTTCTAACCACTTTGGCCACGTGGATGACAAATGAGAGATTGCTATCAACTTGGGTCCCCAGGTCCCTAATTACTTCTTCTGTACTTAATGGATTACCACCTATGTGGTAATTTGTGGGCACTTTGTTTTGCCAAAGGGATGACTATACACTTTGGCATTTAGCTTGAGGCCATGGCTCTGGCATCAGTTGTCTGTTTCTATGAGGCCCTTTTGGAGGATGCTTGTGTCGGCTGGAGAGTCGATTATGGTGCCCAGTTTGCAGTCATCTGCGAACTTGGTCAGCCACAGTTCTTCCGTGTTGGCCTGTACCTCCGAGAAATATATACCGAACAAGAGAGGTCCCAGGACTGAGCCTTGTGGGACACCACTTGTAACTGGTTTGGAGTCTGACATGGCTCCAGCAATTCTAACCATGTGGGTTCTGTCCTTGAGCCAGTTTGCAATCCATCTAGTGACATAGGGGTATATATTTAAGCTGGTGAGCTTATCTATAATGCCCGAGTGGGGTATTGTATCGAAGGCTTTTGCGAGGTCCAGGTAGGCTGTGTGGACCACCTTCCCCTCGTCAATGGCCTTGGTGACTGTTTCAAAGAAATCAACCAGGTTTAAGAGGCAGGATCTGCCCTTAACAAAGCCGAACTGGGTAGGATCCAGTGTTTGTAGGTCCCCAATATCTTTATTTATGAGGTCTGGGGCTGGTTTCTCCTTTTCTCTCCAGATCCCCAGTAAGACTCTCCACTGGCACAGCTGTAGGGTACAGAACTCAGCTGAGTAGTCAAGCCAAAACCTCCAGTGCCCTCTCTGTCCAACCAGTGCTTCGTGTCCCTACCCAAGTAGCTGACACACACACACTGAGATTTGGTCTATATAAAAAAAGACACTCCTGTGGAAGGCTGGCCCAGGTTGTTCAGCTATGCCCCCCCCCCCTCCTGCCAGGTTGTAAGGTAGAAATCACTGCCCCCAACTACTATTATCAGCTATTAAAAAGGCCCTTAACAAAGGGTGTCCAATTATTACTGTGCAATATTATTATGCAATTAGTAAGTGTGATGAACAGCAAGGCTTATTTGGAGTGGCTTTGTACAGTGTCACCAAATACATGCAAGCACTCTAGAGCTTAAGTTATCTCTACACAAAACAGCCACAGTTGAAAGGTTTAAAAATATTTAATAATAAATAGTAAAAACAGAAGACAAATTTTTTCAATTCAACACAGTGTTAGTCAAGAGTTCAGAAATCACAGGAAAATGCTTAAAATAATTCTGTAGAATAGTCTGACATAAATATAGAAAACAGCTAGACTAAATCTGACTAAATTCCTATATAACTCTAACTCTAAGAGCAATCACGGTTCTAAATAACCTTACATATAGAGCAAAAGCAAAGTACTGGTGAATGGTGTTCTTCAGACAAAATCCAAAATGCTCTGATTCTCTCTCTCTCTGAGAAAGCCTTAAAAATAATCCATCACTGCTGACTCATTTTAGATTACATAATTATTTTCTGGTTCCCAGGCTAACAGAAACTCAGAGTTTTAACATTTCTTTCATCTTGCACCTGGTCAGGAAACTGCAACAATAAAAGACATTATATATGTAAAATCTAGCAATTAACTGTGGTCTCAAAACAATAGAAGGGATTCCTCAGACCAGACATTATGTCTCAGAGCTTTGAGATCAATCATGCAATGGTTGACTTATCAGCTTTCTTCCAGCAGAGTGCACTGTGGTTACATTTTTGAAGTTCAACAGTTAACACTATTTTCTTACATTTAAGGGGACCAGCCTGTGGATTATATTCATATTTACAATGACATAGAATTATCTACAACATTCTATCTAGCTAGGCTGACAACCTTCACATATCTTCACAAAGGCCTCCTGGTTTTGATCAAAATTTGTTTAGAGGTTTGACATGGTAGACACCTTTTATTCCATTTGGCTATTAGTTATTTATAAGCCATCTGAAGAACAGACAATAAAGGCTTGAAAGGACTATAGCTCTTCAGGCAATGTCAATTTGTGTTGTAAACAGCATAAAAGTAGTTTGTTGAAGCACCAGGTCACTATAGTAACTTGTAATAACTAAAGGAAAGCTTTATCATGCAAGGTTATGTATATATATCCCCTTCTTTTCAGAGGTATTTATCCTTACTCTCTGTTAAAGAAGTATATATATATATATATATATATATATATATATATATATATATATATATATGGGGTATTTTATATTTCCTAGACAGTGAAAAGCTATACATATCTTGGTATGTGTATATGTGTTGTTGTTGGAGGCATTACATTATGGAACTATGGGTTATTTAGGTGCATAATATACATAATTTCTGTCTGCCAGATGGGGGCTTTTGAATATAGTTGCATGCTCCATTGTTTGCTGTTAGCTAAAGCAGGTAAACTGAACACTGGACTTCCTGTGGACATGCACTACATGAAAGGTAACCTTATATCTTACTTTGATGATCAGGTATTTTTAAAGGATAAATCCAAAAAGCAAAATCTCTCCACTCAACTGAATAACAGCAAAAAAAGAGATCCAAGGAGAGAAAGTACTGTCACTTCTTTATTACAATACCTCACACCAAATAAAACGTTATGAACGCCTTCAGTACAATTGCGTTTTCGTTCCAACAAGCATGGACTTCATCAGTGAGGTATCGTAATAAAGAAGTGACAGTACTTTCTCTCTTTGGTTCTCTTTTTTTGCTGTTATTTTTAAAGGATGTCTGACAGACTATCTACTTGTGGCTACATCCCATTCATTTATGGAAGCATCAAGGCAGTCATTCTACTTTTCAAACATCCATCATGATGATGACTTCCCCCACACAACTCTCTCTGAGATGAACAACAAAAATGAACCCCCACCCCCAACTGATACATTTTTTGAGTGGTAGATCAAGATCATGAGGTTAACTGTGGACTGGCATGTATCTTGTCTCTCTTCTCCACAGAGACAGTTTAACTCATTCACACCCACTAGGTGTGAATAATTGTTCCCCTGACAGACCAAGTATTACTTCCTTAGGTTCCTCAGCCTTTATGAAAAATCAGGTTAAAACAGAATGTCCCAATACCCTTATCTGCATTAAACATGGGTCAGAGACAGGTGTTTCAATAGCCTTACCTGCCTTAAACATGGGTCAGAGACAGGTGTTTCAACACCCTTACCTGCCTTAAACATGAGTCAGAGACAGGTGCCTCAATACCCTTACCTGCTTTAAACATGGCTCAGAGACAGGTATCTCAATATCTTTGCTTACCTTAAACATGGCTCAGGGACAGGTGTCTCGGTATTCTTACCCACCTTAAACATGGCTCAGTACCCTTACCTGCCTTAAACATTGTTCAGAGACAGCTCTCTCAATACCCTTACCTGCCTTAAACATGGATCAAAGACAGGTGTCTTAATACCCTTGCCTGCCTTGAACATGGCTCAGAGACAGGTGTCTCAGTATCCTTACCCACCTTAAACATGGCTCAGTACCCTTACCTGCCTTAAACATGGCTCAGCGACAGGTATCTCAATACCCTTACCTGCCTTAAACATTGCTTAGAGATAGGTGTCTCAATACCCTTACTTGCCTTAAACATGGCTCAGAGACAGGTGTCTCAATACCCTTACCTGCCTTAAACATGAGTCCGAGACAGGTGCCTCAATATCCTTGCTTACCTTAAACATGGCTCAGAGACAGGTATGTCAGTACCCTTACCTACCTTAAACATGGCTCAGAGACAGGCATGTCAGTACCCTTACCTGCCTTAAACATGTCTCAGAGACAGGTGTCTCAGTATTGTTACCCACCTTAAACATGGCTCAGTACCCTTACCTGCCTTAAACATGGCTTAGAGACAAGTGTATCAATACCCTTGCCTGCCTTAAACATGGCTCAGAGACAGGTGTCTCGATACCCTTACCTGCCTTAAACATGGCTTAGAGACAAGTGTCTCAATACCCTTACCTGCCTTAAACATGAGTCCGAGACAGGTGCCTCAATATCCTTACCTACCTTAAACATGGCTCAGAGACAGGTATGTCAGTACCCTTACCTGCCTTAAACATGTCTCAGAGACAGGTGTCTCAGTATCGTTACCCACCTTAAACATGGCTCAGTACCCTTACCTGCCTTAAACATGGCTTAGAGACAAGTGTCTCAATACCCTTGCCTGCCTTAAACATGGCTCAGAGACAGGTGTTTCGATACCCTTACCTGCCTTAAACATGGCTTAGAGACAAGTGTCTCAATACCCTTACCTGCCTTAAACATTGCTTAGAGATAGGTGTCTCAATACCCTTACTTGCCTTAAACATGGCTCAGAGACAGGTGTCTCAATACCCTTACCTGCCTTAAACATGAGTCCGAGACAGGTGCCTCAATATCCTTGCTTACCTTAAACATGGCTCAGAGACAGGTATGTCAGTACCCTTACCTACCTTAAACATGTCTCAGAGACGGGTGTGTCAGTATCGTTACCCACCTTAAACATTGCTCAGTACCCTTACCTGCCTTAAACATGGCTTAGAGACAATTGTCTCAATACCCTTGCCTGCCTTAAACATGGCTCAGAGACAGGTGTCTCGATACCCTTACCTGCCTTAAATATGGGTTAGAGGCAGGTGTCTCAATATCCTTGCCTGCCTTAAACATGGCTTATAGACAAGTGTCTTAATACCCTTACCTGCCCTAAACATGTTTCAGAGACAGGTGTCTCAGTGCCCTTACTTGCCTTAAATATGGGTCAGAGAGAGGTGCCTCAGTACCCATACAAGCCTTAACTCATTTCCACCAGTACATCTCTTTTGATTGTGTATCATTAACTCCCTGTGGAAGTGACTTGAGCCATCAAAAAATGACGTTATCACTTTAAAGTTCTAACAAATACTCATTGACAAAGTTCAAATATCAATACAATTGTGTTTGCCATCATATATGCTTCAAGATAAAATATTCTGATAACTTGTATGCAGCATGGTTTTGGAATTTTTAATGCAAATATGAACAATGAATATTCAATGCCTAGAGGTGCAGTAGGAGGTAACTGCAGAATTGCCTGGAGGTACACTTGGCTGTAATGAGTAATTAAACATGGGCCAGAGACATGTGTCTCAATGCCCTTACCTGCCTTAAACATGAGTTAGAGGTGGGCATTCCAGTGCTCTTAAACATGACTCAGAGAAATGAGGGATGTTTAGCATGGACACTCATTGTATGACTAGAGGCATATGAGATTGAAAATTAAAGAGAAAACACCCCACAGAAACAGTATGACACTACCGAGGTGTCTCAATACCCTTACCTGTCTTAAGGAAGTATAAGGGACAGGTGTCTCAATACCATTACCTGCCTTATACATGGGTCAGAAGTAGTCCATGATACTAAAGGAGGTTTGGTATTCCCAGTGGATCTTAAAAAACCCTACTAGCAGGTGACAACTAAGGAGCACCACAAATATGATACAAATTAATGTACTTTGTTTCTTTAATCATTTGCTTTACCCTGTACCTTACTCCATGTGTATTCATCCACAAGTACAGTTTTCTTGTATATATGATTCTCATGCTCCCTCAGTCACCTGGAGTAGCCTAAGCCAGTAAGAAATGGCCGCTTGCTACTTTACCTAGCAGACAATGAGGAGTATATTTTCTGTCACCAAAAATGGTAGGTAAGGTTACTGAGACACCTGTCTCTGAGTCATGTTTGAGACAGTTAAAGGTATTGAGACATTTGTCTCTGACATGTCTAAGACAAGTAAGGGTATTGAGACACCTTCATAATTTCATACTGTTTCTGAGGGGTGCTTTCTCTTTAACTCTCAATCTCACACACATCTTGTAACATTCCATGGGTAGGACATGCAATGAGTATCAGTGCTAAACATCCCTCATTTCAACAAGGGGCTGATATTATCAAGCTGCACCATCCATAAACCCACACGCCACATTATGTACTGTCTCCTTATTCTCCATGAAGGAAATCAATCCCACCAAAATGCCTAAAGATGTGCCCTCCCTCCTCCTCCAAAGATGGGAATGCCCATCCTACTTGCCTGCCTGCTTCAAGAGTCATACAAGCCAATACCTGAATCTAGACCATAGTCAGAGCTTTACCTTTCTGTTCCACTGATACAACTGTATGTTCTGATTTAGGTCAGTTTTGCAACTGTTTTGACTATTGGGACGTAGCCACAGGTATCCCCGTATGTCTGACCCAGCTTCCAGAGCTCAGAGCTGCTCCCCCTCAGCATAAGCAGATGCCTTCCTCCTGGGATGTCAGGACACTCCCAGCATATAGCCTATGCCATCTTAGAACTGTCTTGCCAAAGACTGATGTGTATGTCTTGTGGTATTAATGTTGAAAATTGCTACCATCTTCTTTGCATGATTCTGCCTGCGTATGAACTGAGGAGTAAGATATATACCACATAGAGAACCTTTATGATGGTCTTATATCTGTAGACAAAAAGGGCAGATGCATCTTTGGAAGGAAAATTCCTCAAACAAATTTACCCCAGGACTGCCCCTATATTACTAATGGATAGAGGTAGCTCCTAAATAGTTTATCTTATGCACCTGTCCCCTCAAATTATCTATGGAAGGATCCCAGTTGCTCTCATTAGTGGTAATATATAATTATCAACAATGGGATGGGTAAGGCCAGTGTCTAACCATATGAGATAGACTAATTTAAGCACAAAAAGATAAACTGGCGAGAGTTAAAATGGTCCTCAAGGGCAGCTAGCCTAGTGCTTACCCATGAACCTTTAAAGACTGCCATGGTTACTGCATGTTTTGTCTGGGTCCAGACCATGATATTCCAATCCAAGTTATTGGCCAAGGATTTGTCTTGAAAACGATAGAAAGTCTCTGCACAGCAGTAACTCAATCAATAGACATTTAAGCCTTCAACTGAGCTGCAATGGCATCCATAGAGTTGTCTTCCCCCAACACCTCTCTCAAGAAACAAATGAAAGGAGATAGCAGAAAGAGATGTGGGAGTTGTGATACAGATCTCCAGTATAAGAGACTGGTTCAAGGACACCAGTTTGGGTCTAGTACTTCTGCAGCCCTCAAACTGAGCACTTGCTCATCCACAGACCTATGATATTGCACCTTTGAAGGCTGCCATACCTGTGGACACATCCATCCTAATTATAACGAGGGCCTACCTTCTGTAGACCTAAAGCCCAGGTGCATCTGGTAGAAGACAAAGGTGCACTGGGACATGAGACTCCCACTCTTTTGGTATGATAGGATGTGGGTCAAGGATTACAAGTCTGGCAATCCTGTGTGGAAGCCAAGACTTTCAATGTGGATGTACCTTATGAAAAGGTGTATAAGGAGAAACATATTTTGTCAACTCCCTCCTTTCATCTGGTGTCTGGTTTTAGGGCAACAGGTGGGTCTTAAATTAGCTCCCCCCTATTGCATAGGCTTTACTAGAACAATGTTTCATCCTGGCTGAGGAGTTACTGAAAGCTATATAAAGCTTGAAGCCAGAAACTGAAGCCTCAGTGTCTGGAGTCCTCTCTCCTAAAAGAAAGAGGGGTTACTCTCCTGCTTAGGTAGAGGACTGACTAGAAAGTCAAGGGGAAGAACTTGAACTATTCCTCCCAAATGTCTTCCCCTTGTTCTGTGATGTAAAGAAGACATCATCTTCACTGAGTCATCTACAGAGGTGCTCTGATTTGAAGATACCCTCACCAGAATGAAGGGCTATTTCAGATGGGAAGAGAGGGAGGGGAGGAAGGCATAAGAAGTACATTATATTTTGATTTTTTGGGGGGGAATGCCTTAAAACCTGTGACTATTCCTCCTAATTTGGCAACTCTAGAGGATGCGTTTCTAGCAGCCTTCCAGTAACCTGAATCTCAACCCCCTTTTCATAAGGAAACCTGGCAAGTTTTACATAATGCAAGAGTCTGACATACATCAATACAAGAACTCCCTGGAGGATCTAGCAGTGGTGTCCAGGGATTAAGAAAGATGGTAAAAAAATGTTTCCTACTCCTAACATGCTCCAAAATTGCAAAGAAAGTAGGTTTCTTTATTGACATGGCAAAATTAACTGTCCAACACACATGACTACATTTCAGCTGGCTCTCTTAGACCAACTATAAAGAAAAAATAGAGGTTTTGATGCTGACCCGACAGTAAAACTATTGGAACTCAAACATAGAGCTAGCAAAATACTCTAATAAAGTGTAGAAATGATGTGGTGGATGTAGCATCCAGGATAACAGCCATGGGGTCAGTTTTCAAGAGACAAGCCTGGCTGTGCTTCACCCCTTGCCAGAGGATGACAAAGTGCAGGTCCATATCACCTACTTGGTAAGGAACTACTCTTTGGGGACTCAACCGGTGACGTTTTTAAGAGAATGGAGGAAAGGGATAAGGTCATGTAGTATGTTTAATAATTTTTTTCACTCCCTTCTTGCTACAGCATGATAAGAATTGCTTACCCAAACCAGGATGTGACTATCATAAGCAGGGAAAGGTAAACCAGTAAAAGATAAAAAGGCCAGCTTAAAAATAAATGGCAGGACAAAACCAAGGGAGAGACTGTGTGAGGGGGCTCAGGGGCTGTCTTCCAACTGGGAGGAGCCATGATTACATAGAACATCTCTATCTGCCCACTATAGTTAAACACCAAACTCCAACCCCACAACCAAGCAGGATTGCTGAAAGATTGTCATGATGCCTACTAGTTTGGAAGACTATAGCAAAAGACAAATGGGTGCTTCAGGTCATTGGAAAAGGGTACAGGCTCCAATGGGAAAAGATATCCCATATGACAGGGATACTTCCAGTAACAAAAGATCAAAGACATCTAATTTGACCCATATTTCTAGAACTTCAGGCACACGTAAAGGCAGAGCAAGACATTCCATTGGAACTTAATAAAGGATTTATTTCAGACTATTCTTGTTTATCAGAAAAGAGGAGACCTAAAGACTCATTCTTATATCTCTCAAGACTAAGTACTTACCTAACATTTCCAAAATTCAAGTTGCGAACTCATCAGGCCCTATTACCCCTCCTGTTCCCTCAAGCCCCAGTGGTCACCCTGGACCTACCGGATGCTTTGCATTCTAATCTACTAGGAGTAAAGGTGCCTTGTCAGATTCAAAGCAGGAAATCTGCATTATCAGTTTACTGCTTTGCACTTTGGTTTGGATACTATTCCCATGATAATTGCAAATTGCCTGTCTTCTGTTTTTGCTTTTTGAAAAATAAAGGGCATTCTTACTTGGATAAGTGCTTCATTCAGGCAACATCTTAGGCAGAGGTGAATAAGACTATTGTCTCAAGTTATAAACCATGTCTAGAGTTTGGGATTCATGTACTATCTCCAAAATTCCAGCATCCCTCTTTTCCAGAGAGTCATTTTTCAGGAATCTCTGTTAAATACCAATCTCCAGAGAGCATTCTTTCCAATAGACCAAGTGTAAAATGGACTAGAATGAGCTTGCAGAGTGGAAGGTTGCAGCCAGTGAGTGCTTCAGAATGTAGGATACATTGCTTCCACTATCCTGATGATTCCCCAAACTAGACTGCAAATTAACAAACTATAGTGGTACCTCAGGTCAGCCTGGAGCCAACATGTTCAGTCACCAGTACAACTATTCCCCGTTCTACCATGTATTGCAAGAAAACTGAAATTGTCAGGTAAGCAGACCAGGTGCATGTGCAGTCATGTTCACTTATTGATCACGCAATTAGACCCTGCCAGCAGATGCTTCAGACCTGACCTGCAAGGCTTTTGCACAGGATCTGAAAGTGCAGGGAGTACCGAATGCTGCACAGAAGAATGAGCATGTCAGTGTTAAAGAACTAATGTCACTGATTTAGATTTTCAGTTCAGTCAGTCAAAATGGACAGAGAGTACCCTGCAAGTAATGACAGACAACGTAACAGGTTTGTGGTGTAGCAACAAGCAGGGAGGGATCAGATCCTACACTATCTGCAGGTTAGCAATGACTGCTTGGGATCTGTTTTTTACAGCATACGATGTTTGTTACTCAGTGCAGTCTGTATACCCTTTCAGCAGAACACTGTGGCAGACCAGCTAAAAAGAACAAATGCAGACCCACATGAACCCATGTTACATAGGGAGATCTTCCTTTAGCTAGTGCACAGGTGGGGATTTTCCTCAGACAGACATGCAAATAGGCTTGGTCAACAGATATCTTGTCCATCAACTGGAAAGCTTTGTTTCTTTATGGCTTTCCTCTGATTCCCTTGCTGCCTAGGATGACCCAAAAGCTGACGTACAAGAGGCCAAACATGCTGCTGATAACACCCTATTGGCCCAGACAATGCTGGTTCACCCTTCTCATGGAAATGTCCATGAGAATCATCAGGTGCTACCAATGTAGAGTGCTAAATAGCTTTTTCTCACTCCTACACTTCTTGCTGCAGTATGATAGGAACTGCCCATGCAAACCAGGAGGTGATCTTACTGCCTTTTAGTCACTAATATACAGAGGATGTGCTGAATATTACTCAGGATGGAAGGAAGCTTGCCACTTGGAAATTATATCTATCTAAATTGAAGAGATTTTTCTGCAGGTGAAAGGCAAGAAGGTAGGACCATAGCTCTGCATCAGTGTCCATAATCTTGGAGTACCTCTGTGAGTTTTTTGGAACAGCTAATGACAACTAATGAAGATTTATATGATATCTCACCCAGAGCACTCCTTTGCTTGTAGGCTAACTCACATTTTGATATGATGTTTACATGCTGGATAATGAGTTGTCAGTAGAAAACTGCAGTGTTGAACACCACACAACACCATCCATTGGAAATCAGATCTCTCAATTTCATCTAGCTTGTACAACCATCACTGTGGATTAGTGAACTCTACGCTTTGTCATGCATGGGTACATCTTAGAGTTATTATGTCTTCCCTCAGAAAGAGGTCTGCAGAGGTGCAAAACAATCTCCATGGTTTATTAGAACAAACTCTAATTCTCTCTAATGAACAGAGTTGGCTGCTCCTCAACTGAAGAAAAGTTTTTACTTTTGAAATAAACAAGATACTTCTACCCCATTTTGCACCTCAACAACTCCATGAGTATGTCTAGTACTTCAAACTTAATCATACCCCCTATGCATCAGGGTGCTTGGGTGATGTAACTGGATATGATGAACACTTTATGACATATCAATGTCTAGGGTTGCCCAAAATAGACTGTTTTGGTTCCTTTGGGTTGTCTTCATTTTCATTATAATGTGTTTTGCTGATTAATTTCTCCAAGTCTTTTTGATTTCTAATACCATGACAGCAATAGACTCCATTCCTAAGTCAGAGTATGATTAAAGTTCATGAAATTAGTATTGTTTTAATCTTTGATGTTAGCCAGAAGTGCTTGTCGCAGCACACGCAGTGTGCCAAAATTGGCTCCTTCTGCAATTCATACAGAGTTACCTGTATCGGTAACATATCTAAGTACAATTGTAAATTCTTTTTTATAAGACCCATTGGTCCTACTACTATTGTAACTGTGTATCCTTCATCGGGTCTATATTAAATTCTTGAAAGCTGACAATGTCAACTCTGACATTGTCGACACGAGAATAGTGAAACTGCAGAACATCGAACAAGTAAACGGAAATCTCCGTAAGGGGAGATTTATGTTTACTTTAATGTAGTGCGGTCTCGGAGATGGTATATTTAAGTAGCGGGGAGTGTGGGGGGTGCAGGGTGGCTTGTCCCCTGCCTATACCATTTAGTTTTTTTTTTTGTTTTTATTTTTTTTTCTGAACATTCGATGTTTTAACAGTTTGATCACTAAAGGTCGACCTTTAGTGATTCGAACTGTTAAATATTTGATGTTCTAATATAGACCCTCCTTCTTCCACATTGCCCTACTTTCTGTCTATAAATCCTGCTATTTTATCACTTTGTGTATTTCTGTACATAAGACACTAATCGCTTGTAGCAATTTCAATGATCATTGCTACTTTTGTCTTCTGTTCATGGAGTACTATATCTGTTTTTCCTCACATCTATTTTTTTGAACTGTTGGTGATGGGTGATCCCATATGATATAAACTTCATCTTTTTCTATAATGCTTTGTGGCTCATGATTCCACTGTTTTTGAGCTCCTTCTATGTTATAATGTTTGCACAATCCCCAATGCAACAATCTTGCTACATTATGCCTTTCAGTTTAAATTCCTTCTGCCGTTAGTGTATCACACCCAGCAACAAGATGTGTGACTGTTTCCAATTCTGTTTTACAAAGCATCCATTTGTCCATTTCTCCCACATGTTCATGGACTTTGTAAACCAACATGTACTTAGTCCACTATCCTGGGTCTCCAATGTTATCCTTTCATCTTTTGGTTTAAATTTACCTCTGCATAACCATTCCTCTTTTAGATCCTTTTCAACATGAGGTTGTTTCAAGAGTTTTCTGTACTTGCAACTGTATTTATGCATTTTCCACATTTCTTGCCTTCTCATTTGATCCTTCACCTTATATTCTTCCTTTTGTTTTCTGGCACATTCAGTTGGTGCCTGATTTTCATCTCCTTATGGTTTGGTTTCCATTCTCACTTGATACCAATATGCTTCTGCTAAACTTAGCAGGGAAGTCATCTTAGACTTATTCTACTTACATTTTAAAACTTTCACTGTGTTTGGGTCTTGTGAGGTCAGCAGTTATGTATGCAGTCCTTCAACTGCAGATTTATACCTGTAATCAATTTTGAGGAGGCCCATGCCTCCTTCAGAGCTGGGAATATATAATCTTGGTTTACACTGATTTTTATAAATCATTTGATAAGCATGAAGCATTTTTCTTCTTTTCCTGTCCAACTGATCCAATATCTTTTGGGGCTATTCAATCACTCCAAAACTGTTAGGTTAGGACAGGAAGGACAAATTGGTTTATAGCCTGGACTTTGTTCTTAGATGTCAGAGCTATTTTCAGTATTAATTTTAGTCTTCTAAAATATTCCTTAGTTTTATTTGCATTTGTTCATGTTTTATTGTTGATCCTTCATCAATTGCCAAATATTTATACACTCCCTCTTGCTCAACTTCTTTTATATCAAATTCCTGTCCCAGACTGATGTTTTCTTGGTGATGCAATTTTCCTACTTTAAAGGTTGCTTTTCACATTTATCAAGACCAAATGACATTCTTATATTATATGAGAAATTTTGACCACTTGGAGTTGGGCTTTCAGTTCCTCATAGGTTCATAGGTGTTCACTAGTCTAATGGTCCTAGAGCCTTTACAAGCCTAGCCCATAGGATTACCCTGGCATCGTGCCACCCGACATTAGTTCCCAATGACTCTGTCAAGTAGAGTCACTGGAGTGATCGCTGGGGTGAACTTTCTATTTCCCATCCACTCATCAAGATTTCTCTTGAAGAGGGCCAGTGAGGTGCTCTGTTTGACATGTATGGGAAGTCTTTTCCATAGCATGGGCAGTCTCTGTCTTATGAACCTGTCCCTCCAGCATGTTCTGTTGATTGTGGTAATGAGGTTGAGGTCTCTGTAATGTGTGAACAATACAGTTTTATATCATCCACAAAAAGAAGATGAGAAGTCTTTACACTTTGTTGTTTTCTGGGAGCCAAATTGTAGCCAAGACCTAATCTGTTAAATAGACAGCTTAATGGGTTCTAATATCTAAGATTAAGGACAATACAAATTGCAGGGATGACAAAGAGTCACCCTGGAATATCCTCCTTTGAATTTTTATCCCTGGAATAATACTTTTTCCTTTATCATAGCTTAACTGCAAAGTGGTTTGTCACTGTAATGTAATTGATTAGAGAAGGGAGTACCTTACACATTTTTAAACACTCTTTTGTCCATGAATGTGGGATGCTGTCAAATGCTTTTTTGTAGTCTATCCAAGCCATACTTAGATTCCTTCCTTTTTTACAGTTCTCCATTATGACTTTATTTAACAACATATGATCCTTTGTTCCATCTGATTTTCTTTTGTTATCCTTTTGTTCTGTTGCCGTGATTGAGTTTTCTTCTAAATGACTATAAACTCTGTCAGCATCAGTTCAAGTGTATAGTTTATACATTGTCGGAAGACAAGTTATTGGTCTATAGTTCTTTTTATTTCAATTTCTCTGGCCATTTCTTCATCCTATTTCATGTCTTGTACATTTGAATTTCTTTTTCTTTCTTTTACTTTTTCTGTCCATTCAGCATCTTTATGTTTCACAGGATCTTCATAGATATTTCTTCAAAATGTATCTTTCTTCTTTTTTTGGTGATACATCAGTTCCTTTTGCCTTGTTTCCCAATTCTCTATAAAACCTTTTTGGGGTCATCAATAAATTGCTTATTTTGTAGTTTTCCTTTATAATTGTTTATTTATTTTACACTTGTTAACCGGGTTAGTCCGACTGGGCAAAATCCCATTTTCAGCGGAGACCCGAGGAGAAAAGCTCCCATAACATATGCAATATTAAAAGATAAAAATTACAACAAAATAATAACAAAAAAGGTACTTTACTATTAGATAGCAAAATAGACATTAATCTCATTTATCTGCAAATCTTCTAAGTTTTTCTGCCTGTGCTGATATCTTTAGCTTATTATTTGCAATTGTGTATGGTAGATCCTGGTATGTTCTGATAAAGCCACGGTGGTGCAGCGGTAGCATTGTAGCCTCACAGCAAGAGGTTCTCCTGTTCAATTCTCGGCTGGAGCACCTTCTGTGTGGAGTCTGCATGCCCTCCCCACAGTTGCATGGCATTCGAAAGACATGTGTAAATGGGCGTGCCTTTGTTGAAGGTTGTGCATTGAGCTGGCACCTCGGCACCGTAAAAATCAACTGCCAATCATTAGCGGACCAAAGTTCCGCTGTGGCGACCCCTAACCGGGAAAAGCCGAAAGAAAAACAAACTGCATTTTGCTTTTATCATGTCTACCTGAGTATTTTTGGTGCACTGTTCCCTCTTCTGTACTCTTCTAACAGTGACACTTATTGTCTTAATTGCTTTATAGCTTTCTCTGTTTGATTCTCCCATGATGGCATTTGATTTCTCTCCTTCCTTTCCCTTACTGCTCTGTGCTTTTGTGGAAAAAATGTTATCTATTATTAATTCAGCTGCACAGTAATATATCCTATTTACGTCTGTTATATCAAATTAATTTCTATGAACATTCCTGATTACTGTGGTCATTTGTTTTATCAAACTTCTAATATTTTGGGTCTTTTAAACTTTTTGTAGTGAATGTATTTCATTGATCTTAATATGTCAATCCATCTCTATTAAAACAAGCAACTCTTCGTTTAGATCATTTTCTTCTAAACTGAGGGCACATTCTTTATTCTCCATTTCCTGTGGGGATTCTACAGAAAGTTCCATAGCATCTTCCTGTGCCATATTTTCTTCAGTTTCATCCTATGCCATTTGTTACTCTTTCATATGGGAACTCACTGGCCTATCACTCCACAATATTGACTGTATCAGAGTTGCTTAATTTCCTGTTCCTTCACTTACTGTGCAACTGTAAACTTTTGTATTGTTTCCTACTGAAAGCTCTAAAGTATCTTCATATGGCAACTTATCAGATGTTTCCATAACCTTAGTTTCTATTTTTAACGTATCCATTACTAATCGTCGTTTCTACTTTCCCTCTTTGTTTTCTTAGTTTTTTTGTTGTAAAAATTTCCATATCTGGATGCCTGTTTTTATCATCAAATATCTTTGGTGCTCCTCTTTTTGTACTGATTAGTTTTGCTTTCTCATTTGCATGAATATCGCACCATGTTAAATCTCTTTTTCTTTCCCATGTCCATATTTCTTCTTCAAATGTCTCCTACTCCTCCTGTTTCTCCTTACTTGGGGGACTCATTCCATCATTCTGTGATATAACCTGTGTTAGACTTTCTACACTAAATCCTTCACTTCCAGGTATTCCATAACCTCAGCTTCTATTTTTTTTAACTTCTGCTTTAGTAATCTTCTGTTCTACATTCCTCCTTTGTTATCTTATTTTTTGTATTGTGAATTTTTTCATATCTGGGTGCCTTTGCTTGTATTTCCCTTTGAATATCTTTGGGGCTCCTTTTTGTACTGATTAATTTAGCTCTTCTCCTTTGCATAAATATTGCATCATATCATATCTCCCTTTCTTTCCCATATCCATGTTTCTTTGTTATACATTTCAAAAATCTCTGGATTCCTTAGTCATTCCTTAGTCCATGACATGGACGGTGTCTGGGATGTGCACACCTCCCACATGCATGTACAGTAACATGTGGATCTGTACCTGGGGTGTCTGGCCCATGTTGTGTACACAGATTATCATCAGATGTGCCAGTCCTGGCCTCATGTGGTGGGAACTGGTAATGAACAGCAGGTTAACCCCGCACCTACATTGATAGCATGATACCAGCATTCCCTGGTGTCAGTGGCATCTGTCCATACAGGGCATGTTTTCAGGCATGGTATGTCCTTTGTGGGCCACATTTGATGGCACCACAGGTGTTGCAGGTGTCCAGTGGGGAACATGGGGAAGGTGCACTGTCGGCATGTACATGCCTATTGGACATATAGACAGGGTGCCATGCCCTCTGTAGCCCACTGCAATCACACCATGGTTATCAGTGGTCAATATGCAGGGTACTACCAACATAGTGGCTGTTGCCTAGGCAAGTGTGTGTGTGTGTGTGTGTGTGTGTGTGTGTGTGTGTGTGTGTGTGTGTGTGTGTGTGTATGAGACATGGGTTGAGAGTGTTCGCTGGGTAATACTAGGGTTGCTAACTTTATTTGCTGGCCTTAATGTCACATGTAGGGGTATGGATTTGTACCTCAGCCTCTTGGCTATTTCACATCTGTTATCCCTGTACGGTGGACATTGTGATATATACTAGGACCACCATATAAGAAATTTGCACTCCACATTGAGCCCAGTTGTTACACACTCACAACCACCTCCACACAGGATATGAGTTACACAGGCACACACCTGTCATGTCTGGGATTAGAACTCCTACCTAACTAGCTTATTACACTACAGCACTATGCAGTTATAGGAAGTGCCATGGAGATTACTGGAGTACTCCTTCCCCAAAGGTGTATTTCACAATGAATGACATCAGCAGGATTGCCAAAGTGGGGCATTTGAATTGTAGTGTGTGGCTAGGCTAAAATGCATTGCTACCTACACAGACATTGAAACACACACAAAACATCCCACAACTGCCATGTGTGGGAAGAGAACCCTTACCAGAGTTCTGTAGCACACTACAGCATGAAGCTGTTATAGGACACACCACAGGGATTATTGGAGTGCTCTTTCCTCAAAGTGTATTTCACAATGAATGACATCAGCAGGATTGACAAAGTAGGGCATTTGAATTGTAGTGAGTGTGGCTAGGCTAAACTGCATTGCTTCCTACACAGACATTGAAACACACACAAAACATCCACAACTGCCATGTGTGGGACTAGAACCCCTGCCAGTGTTCTATATCACACTACGGCATGAAGCTGTTAAAGGACGCACCACGGGGATTACTGGAGTACTCCTTCCCCAAAGGTGTATTTCACAATGAATGACATCAGCAGGATTGACAAAGTAGGGCGTTTGCATTGTAGTGAGTGTGGATAGGCTAAAATGCATTGTTCCCTACGCAGACAGAGACACACACACACAGTTGCCATGTCTGGGAAAAAACATTGCTCTCTACACAGATGGTGGCACACACACAGTTGCCATGTCTGGGATTAGAACTCCTACCTAATTAGTATATCATACTACAGCAGTACGCAGTTATAAGATGCACCACAGAGATTACTGGGCTACACTTTTCCGAAATGTGTATTTCACAGTCTATGACATCAGCAGCCTTGACAAAGTATGGCATTTGAATTGTAGTGAGTGTGACAAGCCTAAAAAGCATTGCTCTCTACACAGACGGTGACACACACACACACACACACACACACACACACACACACACACACACACACACACACACACACAGTTTCCATGTCTGGGATTAGAACTCCTACCTAACTAGCGCATCACACTACAGCAGTATGCAGTTATAGAATGTGCCAAAGAGATTACCGGGCTACAGCTTTCTGAAAGGTGTATTTCACAGTGTATGACATAAGCAGCCTTAACAAAGTAGGGCATTTGAATTGTAGTGAGTGTGATAAGCCTAAAAGCATTGCTGTCTACACAGACAGAGAGACACACAGGTACCATGACCGGGATTAGAACCCCAACCTAGCTAGTTTTCCACACTACAGCAGTGCACAGTTATAGGAAGCGCCACAGAGATTACTGGCCTACACCTTTCACAAGGGTGTATTTCAAAGTGGATTACCTCAGCAGGCTTGTCATAGTATGGCTATGAGGAGGGCAGTGTGTGTGCATGGGCCATAACCCATTCATCTACAGGTTGACACACCACATGTGGGCACACACAGTGTTATATTCCACAGGTACATGTATACAGCTTCTAGATGACTACTTCCTTGTACAGTCATGTTGCACAGCTAGCACTTGCACCACATAGTCAGTAATGCTGACAGATACCAGTGGCTAAGGTCTACAGTGAGTGACATCCGAACCTCAGCCATTTGGCTGTGTGCTGGGTGGGACAGGCCTCATAATGGATGGCCCCTTGTGTCACTCACTTCCACACCTGTGTATGTCTACTTTTGGCTTATTATAGTGTGTTGTCCTTGGATATATACCTGTATTCCTATCCAGTGTGTGTGCAATGCATGAGTGATGCATACTGGGGAGTGTCTGCACTAACATCTGCAACTGTCAGATATGTCTGGTCCACTGTTGTTTGCAGACATGGCCTTCATTTAAGTGTGTGAGCATGCCAAGTATGACCTTCTGTACTGAATGTGTGGATCAATTCCAGGTAGTTTGTACTGTAGTGCAGACCTTTGTGTTGTACACCTACAGGTAGCATACTGTTTCTGCAGGGTATCCATCGATCATTTGGCAATATGGGGACAAACTGTGCAGGGGATAGTGTGTACTGTAGGTAATTGTGCCTGTGCTGCTTCAGCTGCATGGTACTGCTGTTAGCAGAGATATTCAGACATGTGTACTGTTATACACAGTGATGCTTTCTACCCTCATGTACTGTCAGGTGGACGTTCTTGCTGACAGTGATGACTTGGGGGACAAGGGTGACTGCAGCTGTGTCTGGGATTGTGGGCAGACACCTACGTATTCATGGTAAGTTATGCCATTCTGGAGGGGGAGCTGCAGACACTTGGTGCCGGGATTGTATATCCAGTTCAGCACCTTGGTACAGTTCTGGCAGAGGAGCCCATACTTGTCTGCCCATCAACATGACAGTATGGCCTTATCTTGCCATGGCAATGTCTCACAGCTGTACAGATTTGCACAGGTTAGCCAGAGGCAGTGGCCATGGGTCAGGACATTTACCCTATTGTGGTGTACAGGCAGGTGTGTCGTCACCCATTTATGTGTTTGCAGCCAGGGATAGTGTGTGCACACAGCTTGGTGTCGGACCCTGCACATTCCATGCTGCCCATGCTCCCACATCCCCCTCTGTTATTCTAACCTCTTCCATACATTATGCATACATTCTCTGATACTTTCCCTAAGGGTATCACCACATCACAGGTGTCTGTTAGTGTTGGTCCACAGCTCATGCAATGGGCCATGGTAGACATGTTACTGTGGTTTGTCCACATGGCCTTGCATATGGCTTATGTGGAGTGTGTTATGTTATTTGGGTGTCCATGACATAACATGCATTGGCAGTATGTGTGAGACACAGGCCTTTGGCAGATGCCTGTGGGGCATTAGGTATTGTTGCAGGCCAGATGTGGCAGGCTGTTGCATTCTGTCAGTCCTACAGTCCCAGACCACCATACAGTATATTCCCCTGGGGTGACAAGGTAGGTGTGATAGTTGTTCATGCAATACCTTCTATCAGTCTTGATCAGGGGGTGTGGATGCTGGCAGGGTGCTACCTACAGCTAGGGAGACATCTGCATGGGACACCTGCACTGCATGCTGCAGTCTTCTGCTATTGCCATATACAGGTGGGGTCTTACTGTACCCATTCCCCACAGCAGGAATATTGCCAGAGAGGTGCCTATGGGTGGTGTTTGTGTAGCTGGGTGCATGTGTGCTATGGACACTACTTGCATCTGACACACAGATATGCATGGGGCATTACAGGTATGCTGGAATGTGCAGGTACATCAGCTGATTCCCAATACATCAGTCCTACCTCCTTTGTGATCTGCAGGTGTTCAGGCAGACATCACCAGTATCCCCTACTACAGGTCCAGTTACTGTGATGCATACCTATTTGTAGAGATCCAAGAGTGTCTCCATTTCACAGTGACACAATATATACTGTATGTCTGGGGTACTTTCCCCTGTGTACTGCTTGCATATCTAGCCCAACAGCCATGCCATGTCAGTCTTTCAGATGGTGACACATATTACCACCATACACTTACAATGGCTCACTGCTAGTTTTGTTATACTGGTGGGGATTGTCTTTGGCACTGCAGTCATGAAGGCTTGTCCCTGTCATCAGCAGTAGTGGGTAATGGCCACCAGGTCGTACCTCAACATGCATACATACTGACCACTCTCACACATTATGAAATGCACACCATTCTAACACACACATACCTGCATATTTTGCAAATGCTACAACCTGTCCTGCTACCTTGGCCACCTCTGGGCATCTGTGCTCCACTCGTATTATACCTACTTATACATGTTACAACATTTCTACACAAGATTGGGAGGGCACACATGAGTGTCACTACATTTCTACACTGGATTGGGAGAAGGGGCAGACCTGTCTGTTTCCACATGTCTACATAGGCATGGGGTGGGGCACATCTGACTGTTACTACATTTATGCATAGGAATGGGGGCACATCTGACTGTTACTACATTTCTATGCTGGATTGGGGGTAGGGGCACACCTGACTTCTTCGACATGTCCACATGGGAGGGGGGGCACACCTGACTGTTGCTACATTTCTACACAGGATTGGGGGGCACCTGTTTCTACATGTCTACATGTCTACATGGGAGTGGGGGAGCACACCTGACTGTTACTACATGTCTACATATGGTTGTGGGGGGGCACACCAGACTGTTACTACATTTCTACACAGGACTGGGGGGGCACACCTGACACTTGCACACATTTGCTATGACTGTACTGGTATGTCAAGTACTCCATTTCATTCTGTATTCTAACCTATCATACTGACTAGAGGAATATCAGTGTACTACTGCTCTTAGCTTTGGTTGCCCTACATATGACATCTGACTTCCTACCCTTCAGAACTAACATCCCACTGCCTGACCTGCTGTAGTCTGTCTTTGTAGGACAGGGGGGGTTACCCATATGCATCATTCAGAGGCCATAGCACAGGCTCTGTTTGGGTTTGTCTACACCTGTCCTGCTGGCTGTGACTGTTGTTGGGTATGTGAACCTCCCTGACTGGCATGTGTGACTCATATGGGCACACATGTCACCCAGCACATTTCCTGCAGTGGGTTTTGTCACCCTGTGTAGTACTGGCTACTATGTTGACTCCAGTATGTGTTACAGATGTCATGGTGCCATTGTGGGTGTCTACTATCTGCTGCCATAACATTCAGCCACCCAATTCCCTTGCATGGTCACATCCATACCATATATACAGGTAACGACACATTCGACTCCATTTGGCAATGACATTGTTTTGTTGTTTTTTTTTTATTTCCCTTTCAGAAGGTAGAGCTTCTGAAATTCGAGCATATGGCTTCGGCCATACGCATTTCAAAATTTCAGCCATTCGACCTTCTGAAGGGGATCCATATATATAGCGACACATTCGACTCCATTTAGCAATTGGTAGGTTGATTGACTTACCTTGTGGGTGTGCCAGGATTGAGGATGGTGATAGAGGGCTGCCTATGTCAGATGCACATAGTACACTCCCTATACATGGTTAAGCACAGGTAGTGTCATGTTTGGCATCCCTTTTCTTGTATGTGCGAGTCAGAGAGAGGTCTCATTCCCTGGGTCCCTACTGTGTCAGTGTATGTGCTGTGCGTTGCCTCTATGCCAGGCCAGGGCATACTGGGCACAACTCCATCTGCCTACTGGGGCAGGCTCAGGTTGTTCCTCCTCTGAGTCACTCTGTGCCTGTGCAGGCCTTGGCACTGGTGGGGGGCTGTGTGGCCCTGCCCTGTGTTGTTCCTGCTGCAGCTGTTTCCACAGGATCATATTGTGTAGCATGGCACATTCCATAACAATTTGAGTACATGTAGCTGGTGAGTACTGCAAGACTCCACTGGATGTGTCCAGACACTGGAACTGTGACTTTAGCATCCCAAACACACGCTCTATTGTAAGTCTGGTCTGTGTGTGTGCCTCATTGTTGCGTTCTTGTTCAGGTGTGTATTCATTTCTGATGGGTGTCATCAGCCATGGCTGCAGTGTGTAACCAGCATCCCCCACTAGGTGACCATAGGGGTTGTTTCCTCTGGAAAATCTCTGGTACAGCTGCTTCAGATGCCAAATGTGGGAACCGTGATAGCTTCCAGGGCAGCCAGCACACACATTCATTATAATGCCCTGGGCATCGTACACGACCTGGCAGTTGATGGAGGAGAGCCCCTGTGGTTGATGTGGGTCCTACCCTGATCATTGGGTTGTCTCTAACAAAAAAACTAAAACTGAACAAATAGCACACTTTTTAGATATTATTCTTAACCCTCTAGTACAGGGCACACAATATTTTTAAGAGACTCTTGGGCTTTCTTAAATGAATTACAGGCCATTACAGATAAACTTTCAGATTGCATTTTAGTAACTTTAGATATCGAGGCCCTTTACACAAATATTCCACACATTAAAGGCATTTTGTTACTTAACCAGTTCTTACACAACTACACGACCTTCTCAAACAATAAAATATTCACCATATCAACACTTGTAAAACTGGTACTTAACAACAACTTCTTCTTCAACAACACTATATACAAGCAAATCAAAGGTGTTTCCATGGGGTCCAAGGTGGCCCCAGCTTTTGCAAATCTTGTACTTAGTGCATGGGAAAATGAAAAACTACACACATTACCTGATTTTAAAAAAGTTATTATACACAAACGTTATACTGACGACATCTTTTTTGCTTGGAAGGGTGACTTTCCCAGCTTACACTCATTCATTGCACACATGCAAGAATCTCTAGATTTTTTTAAAACTTGTAATTTCTGGTTGTGGCAATTCTATAGCCTTCTTAGACACAAAAATTCACAAAAATATCCTACTCTTCCTGCCCCACTCTCTTAATCATCATAAATCCTCCTTTGTTATTAAGTCTCGCAATAACACAACTATCCTACCTGTCACCCACACAAAACTCTTAGGAGTCATTATTGATGATGAATTAAAATTCAATCAACACATACAACAATGTATAAATAAAACACATCAGAAATTAGGTCTATTATACCGAAACAAAAAATATCTCTGTCCCGAGGCTAGACTCACCCTAGGACAAGCACATCTCCTCCCCTCACCCCTCTATGCTGCTCCTGTTATAACAAATATCCAAAAAACTACCCTGAATAAACTCCAACAATCCTACCACAAAATATCCAGATTCATCACCAACTCCCCAAATAACACACACCACTGCATTGCTTTAAAGTCTCTACACTGGCTAGAACTCCCTCAACTACTACATCTCTATCAGTTTCACATGCTACACTCTATGCTCTTTAAACCATCCAACTGTCCATCTTTATCTCATCTTGTCTCTGTCTACACCCCATCTCGACCTCTCCGAACCTCTAATCAACAATTGCTTGACATTTACCACCCAAATAAGTCAGTAGGTAAGTTACTCTACAGACACTCAGTGGCCATTGCTTGAAACAAACTACCCCTTGACATTCGCTCAATCCCTCACACCCCACTATTTAAAAAGAAACTTAAGACACATCTACTCAATACCAAAATTTGCCCCTGCTATGACCCTACATAGTTCTGTCTTCCCCCCACAATGGAATCACTCAGTCTATCCTGGACATACCTTGAACTCTATCCCCACTACCACAGTTACATAGTATCTGGAAAAAAAAAAAAAAAAAACTTGTGCTGGCATCTAACTATGGTTGTTTTCTATTTGTTACTACTGTAAGACTAGTTTTATTTCTGTTGTTTCCTGTGCTGGTATACTACTGTAATTTTTTTATTATTGTACTATCTGGAGCTTTTCTCCTCGGGTCTCCACTGAAAATGGGACAAAATCCCAGTTGGACTAACCCGGTTAACAAATGTCAATAAATAAATAAATAAAAATCACTATCACTGTAGACAGTAACATCACATCCACTGTCTTTAGGAAAGACACTCACAAAAATAATTTCTTGGATTTTAATAGCATGCATCCTTTCTTCATGAAAGGAAACCTTGTTAAGGGTCAATTTATTCGCATATCCAGAATAACTAGCCAAGACTCTGAATTCATGATACAATCCACCATTCTAAAACATATGTTTTATGCAAGAAACTATCCTCCTACACTTGTTGATAACATTTTTGAACAAGCTGCAGCTAACAGATACTCCAAACACCTACCTATATTACATTTTGATTTTCAACCTAACCATAACAACACTATAGGCACATCTCATTAACAGATCTCTTAGTTTTCCTCTACCTATATCTAGGGATATGACATCCATTAGAGCCATCATCTCTAACAACTGGGACTTGGTTACAGATTCTCATACAAATGCAAAGTTGTTAGGTGCCAATCCTGTTTTCTCATTCAAAAGAACTAAAAATATATGTAGTCATTTAGAAAATAGAGATCTGCCTTATTTGTTAGATACTTCTAACCTGCCTATTTCACAATCTGGTATGCATACTTGTAGTAGTTGTGTGGTGTGCCCATATATTTATAAAGGTACCTCTTTCACATTTAAACATTGCAATTTCACAATTCAGTTCAACAGACCTTATGACTGTCACACCAAATTTGTAGTTTATGCTGGGATTTGTTGTACCTGTGACAGTTTTTACATAAGTAAAATAATAAGAAAGCTCTCAGATAGAATAAAGGAACATTTGGGAGCCATCAGAGCGAAAAATTCAAACAACACATTAGCTAAACATAGCACTTTTTGCAGTAATTTCACAAAGTTTAGATTTATTGTTCTTGAACAAGTTATTCCTTTATTTTGTGATCCTAACTTATGTTTAGAAGTAAAGGAATTAAAAGTGGCAATTGCATTTGGGAGCAGACCAGTTCCCTGGACTCAATGATAACATGAATATTAAGTGTGCCCTAAAATGGTATTCACATTAATTTTTGGTCATGACATCACTATGTATAGAATTTTGCACTTGTTTAAACATTTTACAGTTACTCTTGCATATTAATGTTAACCTAGTTACTACAGTTCATTTGTTTTTTTTTTCAAATGTATATATGTCACTTATTGGGTACTTTCTCTACTCACTACAATCTGTTTATTAGATACTGTACAATCACATGACACTAACTCTTATTTAGTATTGTCTCCACTGTAACTATTCTGAAGAAGTTCTATGATTGTTAAAGAGAGAAAGCTTAATCATCCGTTCAGTGTCTGTGTCCTTTATTGCTTGTTTAGGCATTAGTCGCATATAGTTCAGTGTTAATGGTGTTTAATTATTTTTCAAGAAGTTTTTTTATATTACAAATAAGTTTCTTCTTACTTGTGCAGTTTTAGTTTTATTATATATAATAAATATATATATATAAATATATATATATATATATATTTATATATATATATATATATATATATACACACACACACACACACACACACACACACATACATATATATATATATATATATATATATATATATGTGTGTGTGTGTGTGTGTGTGTGTGTCTGTGTATATATATATATATATATGTGTGTGTGTGTGTGTGTGTGTGTGTGTGTGTGTGTGTGTGTGTGTGTGGATTCACTTTAGAACATCAAAAGCCCATCACATCAAAATTCAAAACATTGACAGCAAGATCTTGAAAATTCAAAACACTGAAAACTCAAAACATGTAGGCCTAGGAATACTAGCCACAGGTACCTCCCGAAGCTCAATTGGGGATATCATGGGGATCTCTCAGGCATCAGCATCCAGAGTATTCTACCAGTTCCTGGATGCCATGTCAGCACATGCCAGTGAGCATGTATATTTCCTCAATACCCGTGAGGTGTTGTCCAGCAATATGCGTCTTTTCCACCAAATAGCAGAATACCCTGAGATAGTGGGTGCTATAGACTGCACGCATATATGCATCAAAGCACAACCCAGTGATCAGGGTAAGGCCTACATCAACCACAGGGGCCTCTCCTCCATCAACTGCCAGGTCATGTGTGATGCCCAGGGCATTATAATGAATGTGTGTGCTGGCTGCCCTGGAAGCTATCACGGTTCCCACATTTGGCATCTGACGCAGCTGTACCAGAGATTTGCCAATGGAAACATCCCCTATGGTCACCTAGTGGGGGATGCTGGTTACACACTGCAGCCATGGCTGATGACACCCATCAGAAATGAACACACACCTGAACAAGAATGCCATAATGAGGCACACGCACAGACCAGACTTGCAATAGAGCGTGTGTTTGGGATGCTCAAGTCACAGTTCCAATGTCTGGACACATCCAGTGGAGTCTTGCAGTACTCACCAGCTACATGTACTCAAATTGTTATGGTATGTGCCATGCTACTCAATATGATCTTGTGGAAACAGCTGCAGCAGGAACAGCACAGGGCAGGGCCACACAGCCCCCCACCAGTGCCAAGGCCTGCACAGGCAAAGAGTGACTCGGAGGAGGAACAACCTGAGCCTGCCCCATTAGGCAGATGGAGGCATGCCCAGTATGCTCTGGCCTTGGCATAGAGGCAACGCATAGCACATACACTGACACAGTAGGGACCCAGGGAATGACACATCTCTCTGACTCGCACATACAGTAAAAGGGATGCCAAACATGACACTACCTGTGCTTAACCATGTATAGGGAGTGTACTATGTGCATCCGACATAGGCAGCCCTCTATCACCATCCTCAATCCTGGCACACCCACAAAGTAAGTCAATCAACCTACCAACTGCCAAATGGAGTCAAATGTGTCGTTATATATATGGTTCCCCTTCAGAAGGTCGAACGGCTGAAATCTCGAAATGCGTATGGCCGAAGCCATATGCTTGAATTTCAGAAGCTCTACCTTCTGAAAGGGAAATAAAAAAAAACAACAAAACACAAAACAATGTTTCTGCAAGGGTCAAGCCCACCTGCACCCCCCACACCCCTGCTACTTATTTATTCCAACTCCGAGATTGCACTACAGTGCAGAAATTGAAATCTCCCGTTCTGCTCTGTATGCCGATCCCGATTCAGACGGTCGAGCTTCTGAAATTTTGAGCATATGGTCTCGACCATATGCATTTCGAGATTTCAGCCGTTCAACCTTCTAAAGGGGAACCATATATATATATATATATATATATATATATATATATATATATATATATATATATATATATATATATTATATTATATACCAACTCACACTACAGTGGGGAAAGAAGAAAATTCCACTGAAAGTACATTTCCAGCTTACACAATCCAAATACTATAACTGTGTTTAAATGAACTGTGATCTAGGAATCTCACCAAAATGCTGCTTGACAGAGTATTCCACAAAGAAGCTGAAGCCATGTACACTAATGAATGTTATGCTCAGAATCCACACACCCATGTCCATTTAGGTGACTTAAATGTAAGAATGGCAATATTTTATGGTTGTTATTTAGAAATACTCATTTTATGTTAATTTATGCACGGTATCTTTGTTTATTTTATTGATGTGTTGCAACATATTTCCTGTATTTTGTCAGTGGTCTACCAATTAACTGTTAAAATTGAAATATAAATGCTTTATTTATCATTTATTTATTTTATTTGTCATTTGTTAACCGGGTTAGTCCAGCTGAGACAAAGGCCCATTTTCAGTGGAGACCCCAGGAGAAAAGCTCCAACAAATTATACAATTTACGTACAATTCAGAGTTATACAAAAACAGAGCTACCAATTACATGAAAAAGTTTGTACAAGATAAAAATCAAAGCTGTGTAAAAATTCAAAATTAACAATAGAATGAAAACGTTTCTACAAGGTAAAAATGGTGAGTTATAAGGAAAGGAGCAAGACCGGAGTAAGTAGGAAAAGATGAAAAGAAAAGAAAGAAATAAAAATATCTTTGTATGACTACAGCATGCCAGTTAGTATCCATGTGAGTGTTCTATTGTATTAAAGAACAACAATTCTGATAGGCAATCTAGATCAGGAGTGTTACTATTTACATAGAATGTTTGTGCAATGTGCAGCTGGAAACGTTATTTTGGGCAGGTATGGTTTATTCAAGCTATATGGTATAGAGATAGAAGTTTTAGGGAAGAGAGGGGGGCTTAGGTAGGGTCCTGGCATGGGCAGGAGCTTGAGTAGGCGAGGTATTTTTTTTTCAGTTGTTTTTTTGAAGCTGTTAGTGTATTCGATGTTTCAGATATTTGGGGAAGTTTGTTCCAGGCTTGAGACACTCTGCTTTTGTAAAGGAGTTTGCCTATATTTTTGATGGGTTTGTATTTGTCAAGAAGGAGTTGATCTGAGCTATGGAGAGTGCGAGTATAGAGGGATATTAGAGAGGAGAAAGAGGGACAGGCTGAGGTTTTATTAATTAAAGAGTGAGTGATATGAAGCTGGGATAAGAGCAGTAGTTGGAGGAATTCAAGCAATTGAAGTTGATTTAGAGGAAGGCAGTGGTGAGATTTGTATGGTTGGTTGCTGGCAAACCTAGCTATTTTGTTATATGTTTATTCAAGTTTGGTTAATAAGGTGGCTTGTATGCGAGTAAAAATATGAGAGGCATAGACAAGGCAGGGAAGGAGGAATGCTTCTGCCAAAGAAGGTCTAGATTCAGATGACAGGAATTTTTTTATTTCTATAGAGAAGTCCCGATTTTTTACGTGTCTTTTTAACACACTGGCGAATATGTAGGTCAAATTTTAATTGGTCGTCAATTATTGTGTCGAGTAGCTTAGTGTGAGGTTCAGGTGTAGTAATAGTGTTATTGAATGATGAGATTGCGAATGTGGTTTTATGATGGGAGAAAGATATGAGAAGAAAGAAAAAAGAGTTTAGTTTCTTTAGGGTTAAGGATGAGTTGGTTTTCAGTTAGCCATTTTTCGGTAGTGAGAATGAGCTTTGAGTAATAGAATGAAGGTGTGTGATGCTATCTGAGATGGAGATAGGAGTAGAGTTGCATATTGTATAAGGGAGAAGGTGGAGCACGATGAGTGGAGGTTATTGGTAAAGATATTGAAAAGTAGAGGTCTTAGAACAGAACTGTGGGAATTCCAGTCAGGATAGGTAGAAAAGGGGAACAGGAGTTTTGCCATCTAACTGACTGTAACCTATTAGTAAGGTAGCTGGAGAACCAGAGAATAATGGAGGCACAGAGGTTGAGATCAGATAGTTTGGTTAGTCATTTAGAGTGAGAAACAGTATCAAAGGCTTTTGAAAGGTCAAAGAAAAGACATGACACTAGCATGCTTTAGTCTCTTGCCTCTGCAACAGTATGAGTGAAAGACAGAAGGGCAGTGGAGGTACTATGATTTGGCCTAAAGCCATGTTGAGTTGGTGTCAGAAGGTTTTCCTGAGTTAGGTATTTCATAAGCTGGTTGTGAATGCATTTTTCGAGGATTTTAGAGACAGTATGGGTATGGGTCTAAAATTAGAAGTATCAGTGGAGTTACCTCCTTTGTGTAGTGGTATGGTGTAGAAAGATTTCCAAATGTCAGAGACAGTATATTCTTGGATTGATCTGTTTACAAGTACTAAGACAGGGTAGGCTACACAGTTGGCAGAGAGTTTAAGAAAGATGGGGGGGCATGTTGTCAGAAGAGGGAGAGCAAGGTTTTAGTTCAAGCAGAAGAGATTTTATATAAGCAGTAGGAACTGGTTTAAGATAAAAGGGGGTGGTCTTGGTAGTAGTGGGAGGGGAGAGGGGAGCTTTATTATTTTAGTCTGAGTGGCTTAGTTTATGGATAGATTCAATGAAGTAAGAGTTAAGTAATGAGGCAGTTTCTTGAGGAGTATTGTTAGGGTAGGGGGTTGGGTAGTAGGTACCCCAGGGTGGAGGATATTATTCATGGTGTGCCAGAATAATTTTGGATTAGAGTGGTGGGTGGATTGTGCAACATAGTAGAATTTCCTCATCTTTGTTGATTTGCTTTTTGGTAAGGTTTCTAAGTTACTTGTATTTTTGGGAATAGCATATTGGATTTGTTTTTTAGCCATTGTTTCCAAGTGATATCTCTTTTTCTCATAAGGGAGTGAGTATCTTTTGTGAGCCAGGAGATATGGTTAGCTTTAATCCTAATTTTCCTTAGGGGTGCTAGGGAGTTAAGTATATTGAGGAAAGTATGGTTCAATTCTAGAACTGCATCATTGAGGGGAAGGTGTAGGAGGTTAGACCAGTTAACTGATAAAAGCCTATTATTAAAGGTATCAGCATTGAAGCAGGAGAGGTTGTGGTAGTATCTGTGCAGGTAGGACCTGAGAATTTGAAGAGAGCATCTTTGTACATAAGTAGGGAGGTTGTCACTCAGGGAGTCAGATAGAATGCCAGGGTTATGGTAAAGATTTGTGTGGGAAACAAGGATCCAGTCCAGGATGGAGCAGTTATTGCTGTTTTTATTTAAGTGAGTGGATATTGTAATTATTTGCTTGAAGCCATGGAGGTTGATGCTACGATAGGAAGAGCTGGATGTTAATTTTTTCCAGTCCGGTGTTGACATCCCTTAGGATAATAGTTTCATTAAGGTATATGGTGAGATATCCATGTCAGGATAGCTTCCAAGATGGGAATATTGTTTCCAGGAGGTATGTAGATGCCTGCTAAAGCAATTTTTTTTTTTGGGGGGGGTTTAAATGACAGTTAAGTATAAGTAGTTCGGCTGGTTGGAAGTCGAGGGTAGATGTGGGTAGGGCGGATAGGTTAACTTGCTCAGAGTAGAGGATTGCCACCCCTCCCCCCTTTTTGGAGTGTCTGTCTCGGTGATAGATGTTGTAGCTGGGAGGTAAGATTTCAGTGTTTGATATGTGCAGTTTTAGCCATGTTTCGGATAGGGTTAAGATGTGAGAAAAGTGGTGGGTATTCAGGAATGCAGGTCAGTTATTTTATTAAGTATACTTTGTATATTTTTGTAGTAGATAGTAAGGTTTTTGGCAGTTTAGGGGTGGGGAGGTTGGTGTAAGGTGAGGCATGAAGGACTGGGGGAACCAGGATCAAGGTGGGTGTGCCCATCTAGTAGAAGAGTTGTAATTATTAGAGTGGGTTTAGTGTGGTAGAAGTAATAAGTAAACGGTCTATGCTTGAATTTGGAGGAGGTAGAATTAAGCATAGATATTTTGATTTTATGGAATTGTATGTATGATATATTATACAGAGTGAGATTAAGAAGGGTAGGGGATTGTTCTTGTGGGTTATAGGATGTAAAAGTGTTGGCATGTGTTTAACCTGGAAAAGAATATTTTAATCTGAAAGCATATTTTAGTGAATTTACTTTTCCTCCAAAGGCCCATGAGTTGTCTTATGTATATTTATATTTTGTAATTATGTTGAATATTTAATCTTGCAGTTATCTCTTATTGATCTGCTTCCTGTACTCCAGGATTCAATTCCCACAACCCCCATTTGCCTACTGTGCAACTCTAAAAAAGTTACTTAACCAGACAGTGTTCTCGAGAAATTGGGTTAGGCTTCTCAGTGGTCTGTTGAACCACATATTTATGTTTGAGTTAAAATAACAGTTTGCTTTCAGAATTTAAAAAAGTGCCCCTATGTTTGGTCCTTTACCACTCAGGTATTTTTTGCACAGCCTTAGATTTTAGATAAAATAGATTGAGAGCTATATCTTTTTTTTACACAGTGGGCCAGATTCAGGAAGGCTTACACGGAGTTTAAGAGTAGTGTAAGCCTCCGTGTAAGCCTCCTGATTCAGCAACAGCCCAAATCTCCGTGTAAGAGACAGCTAACACGTCTCTTACACGGAGTGGGCGTGGAAATGCTCAATACCTCATTTGCAGCTCCAAGATATGCAAATGAGGTATGTGAGCGATCCAAAGCCAAACCAGTCCGTGTAACGGACGTGTTAGCAGAAATGTACTCAGCTGACAACTGAGTACATTTCTGCAAAATTAAAACGGAGCTATGTCAGCTCCAAATAAAGGGTGCATTTGTTACAGTAAGCATGCCAATGGCCAAATATGTGGCCATTGGCATGAAAGTGAAAAAAAGTTATATAACTTTTTTTTTCACGGGATTTATGTGTTTAACTGTAGCGCACACCCACGCAAACGGGGTGCGCTACCTAAAACTGAAAACCGAAGCTTATAAGCCCACAATTGTGGGATTTATGTATTACATGAAATGTCAATGGAGGGACTTGCAGAGCAAAAACAATATGGCCTCCGTTTAGTGGTTGTCAAGGGGGGGGAAGCTCCGTGTAAGATATGTAACTAAGCATTACTAGGCAATCCTATGTAAATGAGGGTTACAATACTGAATCACACTGCCACATAGGTAATGAGCACTTTCTGAGTAGTGTAAGAGTTAGAGAAGGGGGAGGAACAGAGTAAGACGTAGGTGTCATCATAGGGCGAAGGATAGAAAGAAATGTACCAGATTGGAGGGCAATGTAAGGTAAGAGATGACAGACAGACATCAGGGAGGGAGGTGTGTCCCAACAGAACACTAGGAAAGTCAAGAAATTGAGGGCATACGCTATCCCTACACTCTAAGTTTCTTGATATACGTGCATGCTGCTTGCAGCGTGTAAGGCAGGTTCTACATGTGGGAGCATGTTGCAAACTGTTTACAACGGTTTGCGTGGGCGTGCACGTGTGTAAGGCAGTGTGCGCGTTTTAGCATGAATCAGCCTAGCTAACACCGTGTAAGGATGTGTGCGCGCGTGTAACACCGTGTAGGGATGTGTACGCGCGTTTAAGTGACTGTGAGTGTGTTTAAGCTGGTGTGCACATTGCTCCCCCTCAGGAAACAGAGAGGAAGCAGGAAACAACCAAAATACAGGGAAACTGCCAGGGAATACTGCTGGAGTTAATTGGTGGAAACAATTGGAAGCAGGCAATTACACAGGCAGACTAGAAGCCCAACCCAGCACTTAAAACACAACAGAGAGCAGTGCAGGCTGTTTCTCACAAGAGATACTGCCAGAAACTAAGCTATCAGAATTGAAAACTGGAAAAAAGCTGAACTCAGAGCAGAAATGCTAGGGGCTGCCATAGCTGTTATAATCAGACATAGGCGAATTGCTGAGGGTGGTGATAATGCAGATGCTGACAGACAACCCAGAGTGAGGAGAAGGAGAAGAGTATACAGGCCCAGGGTCACCTACCATGGGTTACATGAGCTGGAGATAGTAGAGCGCTATAGAGTGGACAGAGAGCTCCTGCAGCAGATTGTTGAGCTGTGCAGGCCACGCCTCACACACAGAACCAACAGAGGGGAACCCATCCCAGTGGAAACCAAGGTATGTGTTGGCCTAAGAATACTAGCAACAGGTACCTTCCAGAGACCAACTGGCGATATGATGGGGATATCACAGGCATCAGCCTCCAGGGTACTGCACCAGTTCCTGGATGCCATGTCACCACATGTCAGTGATCATATATATGTCCCTAATGACCGTGAGGTTGTGGCCAGCAATATACGTCTCTTCCAGCAAATAGCGGGATACCCTGAGGTGCTGGGTGCAATAGACTGCACGCACATACGCATCAAGGCACCAGCCGGTGAGCGGGTAGAGTCTACATTAACCGCAAGGGATACCCTCCATCAACTGCCAGGTCGTGTGATGCCCAGGGCATAATAATGAATGTGTGTGCTGGCTGCCCTGGGAGCTACCACGATTCCCACATCTGGCATCTGACGCAGCTGTACCAATCATTTGCCAATGGGGACTTCCCACACGGACACCTAGTGGGGGATGCTGGTTATGCACTTGAGCCGTGGCTGATGACACCCATCAGAAATGCACACACACCTGAACAGGAACGCCATAATGAGGCACACGCACAAACACGTAATATCATAGAGCATGTGTTTGGGCTGCTCAAGTCACGGTTCCAGTGTCTGGACACGTCTGGTGGAGCTTTGCAGTACACACCAACTACATGTACCCAAATGATCATGATATGTGCTATGCTACATAATATGATCCTGCGGAAACAGCTGCAGCAGGACCAGCACAGGGCTGGGCCAAACATCCCCACCATTGCCAAGGCCACCACAGGCAGGGGTGACTTGGAGGAGGAACAACCTGACCTTGTCCCAGTAGGCAGAAGGAGGCCTGCCCAGTATGCCCTGGCCTTGGCAAAGAGGCAACGATAGCACATATGCTTGGTCAGTAGGAACACTGGGACTGATACCGCTCTGACTCACTCATACAGTAACAGGGATGCCTAACATGACACAACCTGCTTCCAAACGTACAGGGAGTGTAGTATGTGCATCCGACAGAGGCAGCCCTGCAGCACCACCCGAGGCATGAATGCCATGTGTTAAGTAATGTAACACCATGTATCATATGCACACCTGAGGACCATGACTAACATCCACCCTCACCAATCATAAACCACAAAACACAAACCCACCTCATAGCTATCACAAGGGATAGGAACCTAGATGTAATGCTACCCAATGCCAAAGGTATAAACAGCAAGATGTGTGCAGTGTAAATGCACACAGTATAGGAATGCACATATCAGTGCTGTAATAGAAAACAGGGTCAAAGCGCACATCAGCACCCTGACACTACCAGGGTCACACCTCATACAGTGATGTACATGTGCAAAAACATGGAACAAGATACAAAATGAGGGTGACTACCAATAAATGGCATGGATAACCACACACCCTGTTGTTACCACAACAAGAAGCAACATGCATTAGCCATGGTCAAACACCAATGGCTAAAACTGACTACTACTATATAGCTTGCTGCAGACCACTGTCCTAATAGCAGGAACTGCCCCAGGCCTATGTTCACAGGTTCACAGGTTCATACTAGGCTATCTGCCCTAGGGCATTTATAAGCCTAGACCAGAGTTCCGTGGAGTCTGCGCCCCTTCACTCTGACGGATAATTTGCCCATTATATTGCTGTGCCTCTGACAAGCAGTGATACTGAGGTTATCCCTGGGGCATACCTGCAATCTCCCATCCATTGATTAAGATCTCACTTGAACAAAGCCAGTGAGGTACTCAGCCTCACATGTACCAGGATGTTGTTCCACAGCATAGGGACTCTCTGGTTGAAGAATCTGTCCCTCCAGCACATCCTATTAATATCTGTGTTGAGGTTTAAATCTCCTGCCACTGTAGTTCTGATGGATGTAGAGGTCTTGAGGTGAAGCGTGTACATTAACTCAGGTTTGGACATGGCCTTGGATGTCAGGCACAGGTCACCTCTGAGCAGACGGTAAGTCACGGAATCAAGCTGGAATTCCTTCAGTCGGGCAGCATAAGAAATATGTTTGAGACCCTTTCTCCTCCTGTCGAGGAATTTGTGGGCCCATCCAATTGCCATAGGTGTCGGGTCATATACATGCTGAATGGGGCATTGCACTCAATCAATGGTCCGATGAGTGAAGAGTACAGGGGAACAATGACCTCCCTGGATCTAGATGTGAATCCCTGCATGATGAGGTGGGCAATGTAGAAGTTCTACCTAACTACCCTGGCAACGTGAGTGTCAAACAAAAGGTTACTGTCAACCTGGGTGCCCAGGTCCCTGATAACCTCCTGTGTGCTTAGAGGATTGCCACCTACATGGGAACTAGTGGTAACCTTGTTCTTCCCAAAGGGTATGGCTATGCATTGTTTAGTGTTTAATGTAAGGCCATGGCTCTGGCACCAGTTATCCGTGTCTATGACACCCTTCTGAAGGATGTCTGTGTCAGATGGGTGTCCAACTATGGTTCCCAGTTTGCAGTCATCTTCAAACTTTGTCAGCCATAATCCTGCTGTGTTTGCTTGTACTTCTGAAAAGTAGATGCTGAGCAATAGTGGGCCCAGGACTGAGCCCTGTGGGACACCACTTGTGACAGTTGTGGAGTGTGACATGGCACCAGCAAGTCTGAACCTGTCTGTTCTGTCACGTAGCCAGTTTGCAACCCATCTTGTGATGTATGGGTTCACATTTAAGCTGGTGATGTTTTCAATGATACCCGAGTGGGGTATTGTGTTGAAAGCCTTTGCCAGGTCAAGGTAGGCTGTGTGGAGTGCCTTGCCCTTGTCAATGGCCTTGGTGTCTGTTATGAAACAGTCAACCAAGTTTAAAAGGCATGATCTGCCCTCGACAAAGCCTAACTGGGTTGGATCTAATGTCTGCAAGTCCCCTATGTCCTCATCTATGACTTCCATTATGATCTTCTCCATAGCTTAGCAGACCCTGCTTGTCAAGCTGATGGGATGGTAGTTTCCGTGGTTGGTGGAGGCACCCCCATGTGAAGTGGGTCCACCATTGACATATGCCACTCCTTGGGAACATATCCTGAGTTGAGGCTAAGATCAAACAGCTGCCCTGACTGCGGGTTTAATTCTTGAGTGAGTTCATGGAGCACAAAACCAGGGACACCATCTGGTCCCATGGATGCTGCGTTCTTTCCCTTGGATAGAGCAGTTCCCACCTGAGCATTTGAGATGTTTGGGGGGCTACAATCCTCTTTCATACATATCTCTCCAGTTGTGGTGGAGGGGTGGGAGAAATCTGCACTGAACCTGTCAGCCAGTATGTTGGCAATGTCTGTAGGTTCAGTGATATTTACAGCATTCTGAGCCTATTCTGAGCATATCTGGGAGTTTCCTCCCAGGTGTGTAACGATATGTAAAAGGCCTCATGGTTGTCCCGTGAGTCCTTAGTGGGTTTACTCCCAATATTCGCCTTGGATGATTTCATGGGGAACTCAGTGTTTCACCTATATTGAGCAGGGTGTCTACCCTTCCACGGATATCGCTCTATCTTGTAGTACCTCCTTCCTTGTGTTGTAGTGCTTGTTTATGGCTGAGGTCCACCACACTGGACGCTTGCCTCTGGTACAACGAGTCTGTGTTTTGTTTGGGATTGCCTCATCCATGCAGTCCTGAAGGTGCTGGTAGAAGGCAGTTGTAAGTGATACAGTGGCTTGGGTAATGGTGTCTGCTGGCTTGGGGGCTTTGAAAGAGACCACACCAGTCATTAGAAGTGTGTAGTCGGCTTCTGAGAAGTTCTGCACTGTGGTCTTTTCTATCTGGGGTGGGTGGGATGTGGACTTCCACTGAGAGTAGGTTATGATCTGATCTCACCAATGATGGGTATACCTCTGGTGTTGAACATTGTGAGCCCATGTTTGTGATGATGAGATCTACTATGTTGTCTCCTCTTGTGGGGATGGTGACTAGTTCTTCCATGGCATGTGAGTGTATGAACTCTAGGAACCTGTGGGCTAGAGTGTTGTGGCTGTAGTACTGATCCCAGTCTATATTTGGATAGTTGGGATCACCCAGTGTGATGGTGTTTGCAGGTACATGTATCCCGCCACTGTTTTCATGAAAGCTCTGTGAGGTACCTGAGTTTCAGAGGATGGCCTGTAACATGCTACAAACTGCAGAGCAGTCTTGCCTATGGTTAATTGCACCCGGATGGTGTCCAATGCATCGTGTGTTGCCACCAACCATGAGGTGAGGGTGTCCTTGATGAATATTGCTATTGCCACCCCTCATAGTGGTAATATGTGTACTGCATAGATACGAAATATTGTGCCTCTGACTTAGTAGTGACACATTATGACCACCTTACATAATTGAATAATGTGACTATGCCTCTGTCTAGTCTGTGCCCCTGTCCACATGCAGCTGTCCAGATGTCTCTTGAAGAGAGTCAGTGAGGTACTCTGTCTAACATGAACTGGGATACTCTGCTAGAGTTTGAGATGCCTCTGAGTTATGACTCTGTCCCTTCAGCATGTCCTATACATGTATGTGCTGAGGTTCAAATCTTTAGCTCCCATGTTTCTGGTGGATGTGGATTGCTTGCAGTGGAGCATGTCTACCAAATCCTGATTGGACATGGTCTTGTATGTCAGGCATAGGTCACCTGTATGTATGTGGTATGACACTGAAAAAGCTTGTTTCTAGTTATTCTTGAAGTATATGACATGTGTTGTAGATCCCTGATCTTCATGGTAAGGTACTTGTGGGGTCTCTCCAGCTGCTGCAAGTGCTGGTTGAGGTACATACCAAATGGGGCGTTGTATTCAAGCATGGGCCTGATAAGGGAGAAGTATAGTGGTACAATGACCTCCTATGGTCTGGATGGAATACCCTCCATGATAAGGTGGCCAAGATAGAAAGTCTGTCAAACAACTTTGGCAACATGGGTGTCAAATGAGATGTCACTATCTACATGTGTCCCCAGCTGTCTGATTTGTTTCCTGTACTCATTGGGTTGCTGTCTATGTACAGATCTGTGGGTACTGTGTTCCTCCCAAAGGGGATGGCTACACATCAGTTGCAGTCAGTTTCAGGCCATGAGTCCAGCACCAGCTATCTGTCTGTGTGACGGCAGTCTGTAGGATGTGTGTGCTGGCTGATGTATTCACTATGGTGCCCAGGTTGCAGTCATCTGTAAACTTTGTCGGCCACAACCCTCCTATGTTTGCTTTCACATCTGAAAAGTAAATACCAAATAAGAGAGGTCCCAGGACACAACCTTGTGGGACACCACTTGTGACTGGCTTTGAACCTGACAAGGCACCTGCAATGTTGACATTATGGGTTCTGTTTCTGAGCCATTTTGCAACCTATGCTGTGACATATGGTGTTATATTTCAGCTGTTGAGCTTGTCTATGATGCCTGAGTGGGGTATTGTGTCAAAGGCCTTAGCCAAGCGCAGGTAGGTTGTGTGTACTGTGTAGCCCTCATCAACGGCTCTACTGACAGTTTCAAAGTAGTCAACTTGGTGCAAAACGCAGGATCTGCCCTGTACAAAGCTGAATTGGGTGGGATCAAGGGTCTGTAGGACACCAATGTCTCTGTGTGGAAGCTCCATAATGACCCTTCACAAAGCTTTGCAGACAAGGCTGTTTAAGCTTGTGTGGTGGTAGCTGCCAGGGTCTGTGGAGGCATCTCCTTTGTGGAGTGGGACCACTGTTGCCGTCGCCAGTGTTCAGGTACAGATCCTGTAGCAAGGCTAAGGTTAAATAGCATCTGCATATACAGGTTTAGCTCCATCTGTAGTTCACATAGCATGCAACTGGGGATACCATCAGGTCCCATTGATGCTGTGTACTCGTCTTTGCTGACTGCGGCTCTCACATGGACATCCAGGATGACAGTGAGGTTACATACAGCTGTGATAACTATCATGTTTTGGGAGTGAGGGAGGGGGTACATTGCACTGAACTGGTCTGCCAGGGTGTCACTAATATCTGTCAGGTCCCTGGAATATAAGTTGTTGTGTACCAAATCTGAGCATATATGAGGGTTCCCACCCAGGCGTCAGACATAACTGAAGAAAGCAGTGTGGTTACCTTCATTGTCTGTGGTGATTTATGTCCCCAAGTTGAACTTGGGTGTCTTTATGTGAGAATGTAGCTTTCTACTACTGCTGATCACAGCTGCCTTACATTCTGGAGATGTAGCTCTGTCTTGCATTAGTATCCTTCATCTGTTATACAGTTCGTTTATGGCTGGGGTCCACCAGACAGGCCACTTTCCCTTGGTGGTGAGGGTCTCATTCTCATTTGTGATTGCATGGTCCATGCTTACTCGGAGATGTCCGTAGAAAGTGTCTGTGCAGGAGTCACCATTGTGTGTTGTGGTTTCCACTGGCCCAGTGGGCTTAATGGATACCATCTCAGTCCGAAGAAGTGTGAAGTCAGCTTCTGAGCTGTTTGTCACTATACCCCTGGTATCATACTAGCACTGACACAGGTGTAGACAATTCCCAGAATCCATCAAACAAAATGGACATGCAGGCTTACAGATGCCCTAGGGGGTAGCCTAGTATGAACCCATTATGATACAGATTGTACAGGACACTACAGATAACCCCAAGGCTGTTGCAAATGATGGTAGTAAGCATGTTGTTGATTCCTGGATATGCTCCGGATCACACAGATATTACAAACAACATACCAGACACACACAGGTATGGCCAACATACATCCTGACATGTGCAGTGCAAACCCCCCCCCCATAATGCCAAATACCTTCCCCAGCAGACTGCCGCCTCCTGACATTATGTCACCCTTACCACAGGATACGTACCCAAAAAGCAGTGTACAACAACAGTGGGTGTTCTCAACAAAGGTGTCTCCTGAATGGATAGTAAAACAACCACCACAGAATCATGAGAGGTTTGGTCTGCACAGCTATGGAAAGGACCAGCATGTACCACAGACATAATGATATTGTGGATCTATTGACACCGACCCTACCCAGTGTGGGTTTACAAAGTGCAGACCCCACCCCTAAACATGTGTGACTCAGTTGAAACAGTACTTGAAGTCAGTGATGAGGGCAATGTGGTCCACACAGTGTAGCTGGACCTTGCAAAGCCTTCTGTACAATACCCTATGTGTTCCGTATAGATTTGCTCACCAGCTGATATATACACCCCAATGTCATGAGAGGGATAGCAAACCAGACCAACGACAGAACTGACATGGTCAGACATGCAGCAGCCATGTCAGACTACAAACCACATATAACAGGCATCCCACAAAGCTTGGTCCTGGGACCTTCACCATCTGGTATATATGCCCCATAGGTACAGGCCAACAAGTAAGGACTGTGCTGGAACATGTTTGTAGAGGACAACAAGCCGCCTGACATATCCGATACACCAGCTGACACAAGCTTCCATAAAAGGGCCACATAGAAACAGACAACTGGTGCCATAGCCATGTCAGCATGTTAAATGGTGAAAACAGTATAGTCAGCCTCTGTGGATATCCAGTAAGTGACCACCAATTCCCACATAGGTGTCGACCCATGACATACCTAACATGTAATGCCAGAATGGGGACACAAGGTGATAGATATCCTGCATTGGACAAAAATGTGGCTGTAGGGTTAACAGAAACAATCCATATACCAACCTAATCATGAGGGTTATGACATCTAGCTAACGGGAGGTCATTGTGGTTTTGCAGTTATCTTTCAGCAGCATTACAAATGACCACAACAGCGCCTGTGGGGTGTACCTCAGCAGATACATTCAGCAACTGTAAAGTCCACAACAGTACCTCACCAGGAGTATCAAAGAGCTGGAACACATGTAATGTGTCGCCTGATTAAACAGAATTCAGCTCCACACACTGCCATGCTGGCCACCCAGACACAAGCTGTGCCTGATGTAGAAAGCCATGTCCAAGCTGGCAGCAATGCACATGCCGCACCTTGTACAATGTGAATGGCAGGGAGATATGCACATGAGGGACCTGAACCCCAGCACTGACATACATAGGACAAGCTGTACTGCATTATCCATAACACAGAAGCCACCCCCACGCATGAGTAAACTACCAGTACAGGTTATCCATAGAGTCACTCATTGATTCTACTCAACAGGGATCCTAACGAGTGGATGGGAGATGGTAGGTATACCCTGGGTATCAATGTTGTGTCACAGGTAGACAGAGGCACAGTATACAAAACAAGACATATGTCATGTCAAACTGCACTTACGATGTGTTGATGGACAAACACACTATCCAATAAGCATTAGAAATGGCCTTGGGCACATCGGTAGTGTTTGCCAATGTACACCCATGTTGTGGAATACACTACTGATGTTGGATGAGGCCGTTGTAAGTAGTTCACATCTGAACATAATGCAACATGGTCAGATAGGTTCATAGGTTCATACTAGGCTATCTGCCCCAAGGCAGTTCTAAGCCTAGCCCAGAGTCTGGTTGCGTGCGCCACCCCTTATATGGAAACAGTACTGTGCCCATTAGTTTGACGTGCCTGTCTCCAGCAGTGACACAGTGACGATCCCCCGGGTAAACCTATGATTTCCCATCCACAGGTCAGGATACCTCTTGAACAGAGCCAGCAAGGTGCTGTGACTCACATGGACCGTGATTGTATTCCACAGCATAGGAGTCTCCGAGTGATAAATCCACCCCTCCAACATGTCCAATGTACATCCCTGCTATGGTGTAAGTCACTTGCACTAGTGGTTCAGGTGGATCTGACGATTTTGAGGTGGAGCATGTCCATTAATCCCTGGTTGGACATGCTTGCATGTCATGCACATGTCACCTGTAAGCAGACAGTATGTGACTGAATAGAGCTGTAGTGTCTTCAATCTGGCAGCATATGACAGATGTTGGAGACCCTTTATCCTTTGTTGGGGACATTCAGGGTCTCTCCACTTGCTGCAGATGTCAGGTGAGATACATCCAGATAAGGCAGTGTACCAGATCACCGGTCCGATAAGTGAAGAGTACAGGGGAACAATGACCCACTAGATCTGGATGTGGATCCCTTCCTGATCATGTGGACAATGTAGAAGGTCCTACTAGCCACTTTAGCAATGTGAGTGTCATCAGAACAGTGACTGTCAACCTGGGTCCCCAGGTCCATGATAACCTCCTCTGTGCTTAGAGGATTGCCACCTATATGGTAGCTTGGGGTTACCTTGCTTTCCCTGAAGGGTATGACTACACATGTTTTGCAAGTTGACTTCAGGCCATGGCTCTGGCACCAGCTATCAGTGTCCGTGAGTCCCTTCTGAAGGATATCCGTGTCTGATGCACTGTCCACTATGGCACCCAGTGTGCAGTCATCTGCAAACTTTGTCAGCCAAAGTCCTCCCATGTTGGCCTGTACTTCTGAGAAGTAGATAACAAACAATAGGGGCCAAGGACTGAGCCCTGTGTGAGACCACATGTGACTGGCCTGGTGTCTGACATAGTGCCAGCAACTCTAACCCTGTGGGTCCTGTCCGTCAGACAGTTTGCAACCTGATCTTGTGACATATGGGTGTACATTTCTGTTGGTAGGGTTTCCTACAATACCTGAGTGGGGTATTGCGTTGAAAGTGTTTTCAAGGGCAAGGTAGGCTCTATGGACTGCCTTTCCCTCATCAATGGCCTTAGTTACTGTTTTGATAATGTCAACCAAGTACAAAAGGCATGACTTGCCCTTGATCAACACAAACTGGGACAGGTACAATGTCTGCATGTCCCCATATCTTTCTTTATGAGCTCCATTATGATCCTCTCCATAGCTTTGCAGACTACACTTGTTAAGCTTATGGGGCAGTAATTACCAGAGTCCATAGAGGCACTGCCTTTGTGCAGACGTGCACAACTGGACCCTAAAGAGGCTGTTGTGCACAGTATGGAAATGTAAATCAGTGATAGGACTAAAGCCCAGGATACTGTCCACCACAGTGAAAGTACTGAACCACTACACTATACAGTACTACAGTGCTAGGTCAGTAGGAATGGATGTTAACAATTGTATGCAAAGTATCCCATGCAAAACCTGCAGGCACAGTATAATCCCTGTTGTGTTCACAGGAAGCATCTGGACAGTAACTACACAACATGTCACAGAACACACAACCTTAAACAGGAGTTATTTTTTGTAGTTCACACTCATCCACAACTGTGATGGGCTGCATAGTTCAACATATGGAAAGCTCACACTGGGCATGCTCACACACTTTGATAAATGAGACATCATTCACACAACATGCCATGGGAAGGCTGAACTGGGCATGCTCACACACTTAGTTCAAATGTTCCTCTTAACAACTGTGAAAACACACCACAGGATGCACATTCCCATTCCAAACAATGAAGATGTCAGCACCCTATAAGTAGATCAGTAGAAATGCTACCTCCCAGTAATCCGAATAGCGTGCTCTGCTAATGTGTCTGTCTCTAGTGTCATAACATAGTTAGGTAGGGGTTTGAATCCAGCAAGTGGCATATGTGTGTGTGTGTTTAAGTGTGTATGAGAAGAACATCCCTTTTGGCAACTGTGGAAACACACCACAGGGAGCTCATTCCACTTTCTAAACACTGATGATGTCAGCACCCTATAAGTAGATCAACTGAAATGAAATCTCCCAGTAATGCGAATAGCGCGCTCTGCTAATACGTCCGTCTCTAGTGTCATAACATAGTTAGGTAGGGGTTTGAATCCAGCAGGTGGCAAGTGTGTGTGAAGGGGGTAAGTGTGTGTGTAAGGGTGTATGAAAAAAACATCCCTTTTGGCAACTGGGAAAACACACCACAGGATGATCATTCCACTTTCTAAACTCTGATGATGTCAGCACCCTATAAGTATATCAGGGGAAAGGACATTCCCCAGTAATGCGAATAGCGCGCTGTGCTAATGCGTCCGTCTCTAGTGTCATAACATAGTTAGGTAGGGGTTTGAATCCAGCAGGTGGCAAGTGTGTGTGAAGGGGTAAGTGTGTATGAAAGAAACATCCCTTTTGGCAACTGGGAAAACACACCACAGGATGATCATTCCACTTTCTAAACTCTGATGATGTCAGCACCCTACAAGTATATCAGGGAAAGGACATTCCCCAGTAATGCGAATAGCGCGCTGTGCTAATGCGTCCGTCTCTAGTGTCATAACATAGTTAGGTAGGGGTTTGAATCCAGCAGGTGGCAAGTGTGTGTGAAGGGGGGTAAGTGTGTATGAAAGAAACATCCCTTTTGGCAACTGGGAAAACACACCACAGGATGATCATTCCACTTTCTAAACTCTGATGATGTCAGCACCCTACAAGTATATCAGGGGAAAAGACATTCCCCAGTAATGCGAATAGCGCGCTGTGCTAATGCGTCTGTCTCTAGTGTCATAACATAGTTAGGTAGGGGTTTGAATCCAGCAGGTGGCAAGTGTGTGTGAAGGGGGGTAAGTGTGTATGAAAGAAACATCCCTTTTGGCAACTGGGAAAACACACTACAGGATGCACATACCCATTTCTAAACGATATCACAATTATGTATGGCTTTTGATTACAGACATGCCATGTGTGTTGTGCACACACAGAATGCCCATGTGTGTGGGTTGTCCCTCACAATAATGCATGACATTGATTACACTGGTTATGGCAATGAACACATGATGTATGTGTGTGCCAAATACACATATGTACCTGAGACTTTCAATAGTTACCATGTGTGATGCCTGCCACATGTGAATACATGGTATTTGCACAGGGTAACATTATGACCGTGGTCTTCTGTGCAGATGCTGCATGTGGGATGTGTATATACAGTGTGAGATGTAGATGCTATCAGCCTAGTAGTGAGGGATGCACACCTGGTCTGGGGCATAAAGTCTACATGTTGTTAATGTACAGGAGCTGCATGTTCTCACCTGTTGTGGGAGTGGTAAGACAGTATTCCATAGCAATGCAGTGACTGCATGCTAAGAACCATTCAGCTATGGTGTTGTAGATACACTTATTCATTAGCATTCAGTAATTTGTCGGAATCCCTGGTGAGGGTCTGATGCCAACCAAGGTCAGGGGTCTACCAGCCTGTGTCACTTGCTCAGTGATCCCTTCCATGTTCCCTATCACGTATCCCAGTGAGCGACATCCCACATCAGCTGTGGTGGCATGGACAATGACTGAGTCATATGTGTCCATGCATCTGACTGACTTGTATGTTGTTGTTACAGTTTGGCCATGTGTTTCCATCTCATACATGTGATGTACATCAATGGGTAGGGGATAGGGTTGACTGTGTACATGTGGCAGCTGTGACATTACTACATGACACACATATTCCACAACTGTACCATAGAGGTGACTGACAACTGACCTTTGCACATGCTACCAGAGTATTGAGATTACATTGGTGATTGACAGCACATAGGGCCAATGGTGAAAAAGAGACATAGGTCCATAGGTTCGTACAGGGATATCTGCCCAGGGCATGTATCCACCTAGCCAGAATGTGCGTGCCTTTCAACATGCATTGTGAATCTGTCTTGCTATGCCCTTTTCCAAGGTTAGTATACTGTGCCTCTTTCTCACAGTGACACATAAGTGATACCCAGCGTAACCCTACAATGTCACATCCAGTCATTAATATCGCTCTTGAAGATAGTCACTGAGTCAGTCCACCTAACCTCTATTGGGATAATAATCAGGAATGAAGGGTGCCTCTGAGTTGTGAATGTGCCCCTCCACCATGTCCTATGTATATCACTCCTGAAGTTCAAGTATTTCCAGCGTGTATCCTGGTGGGATCTGGATATTCTGAGATGCAGCATGGCCATTACGTGAGGGTATGACCTGGCCTTCTATGTCAGGCACAGATTGCCTATGAAGAGTCAGTATGTCACTGAGTACAGCTGCTGCTACTTTAACCAGTCAGTATGTGGCATCTGTTTGAGCACTTTGATCCCCTTGTCGAGGTAGATATGTGGTAGCCCCAGTTGCTGCAGGTGTCTGGTAAGGTGCATGCCGACAGGTTCATCATAGTCAATTATGGGCATGATGAGGGATGAGTAAAGGGGCACAATGTCCTCCCCTGGCCTACATGTGGATCCCATGATGATGTGGCCCATATCACATGCTTACCTAACCACTTTGTCCATGTTGTTGTCAAATGGTAGAATGCTATCAACCTGTGTACCCCAAGGTCCATAATTCCTTGGTCTGCACTTACTGGATTAACACATATGTGGTACATTGTGGTCATTTAGTGTTTGACAAAGGTGATGACTATACTCTTTCTGTCATTCACGTTGAGGCCATGGCTGTGGCACAAGTCGTGTGTTTGCAAGAGTCCCTTTTGGAGGATGCGTGTGTTAGCTGTTGAGTTGATTATGGTGTTCAGTCTGCAGTCACCTGTGACTTGCTGAGCCACAGTACTTCCATGTTGGCCTGTACCTATGACAAATATATAATGAACATGACAGCCCTAGGGCTTTGCCTTGTGGGACACCACTTGTACCAGGTTGGAGGCTGACATGGCTCCAGCAATTCTACCATGTGTGTTCTGCCCTTGAGCCACTGTGCAATACCCATAGTGACATAGGGGTTAATATGTACACTGGTGAGCTTCCTAGAATGCACAAGTGGGGTATTGTATCCAAGGCTTATGCAAGGTCCAGGTAGGCTGTGTGGACCTCCTACCCCTTGACAGTGGCCTTGGTGACTGTTTCAAACAAAGCAAACAGGTTTGATAGGCAGGATTTGCCATTGACAAAGCCAAACTGTGTATGGTGACATGTCTGTAGGTCCACAATATCTAGATATGTGAGGTTCTTGATGATTCTTGCCATAGCTTTGCAGACAAAGCTAGTCAGACATATGGGGCGAGTAGTGTCCAGGATCCGTGACGGCACCACCTGCATGTTGAGGGACCACTGTTGCTGTATGCCACTCTCTGGCCACATATCATGTATTAAGGCTGGGATTGAACAGTGGTGTTATGTCTGGGTGTAGCTCTTCTTGTGGTTCATGTAGGACACAGCCTGGGACACTGTCTGGTCCCATTGATGCAGTGTTTATTGCTTTGGGAAGGGCATCTCTTACCTGAGCATCTGTGATGTCAGGGGGGGAAGCACTGTGATGCGAGACATATGTTCCCTTTTGGTGTGGTGGGGAGAAGGCAGCATTGAACCTGTCCACTAGGATGATGGCAATGTCTGTGTGTTTTATATTTTGTGTGACATATTGTATTACCTCTGAGCATATCTGGGTAGTACCACCCAGGTTACTAACATAACTACAGGCAGCCTTGTGATTATCCTCAGTGGCTTGTGGAATCCTCTCTCAAAGATGGCCTTAGACAATCATATGGGTGCCTGTAGTTGTCTTCCAATACTCATCAGTGGTGCCTTCACATTTTGGGAGGTTGTTGTATCATGTAGTGGCGCCATCCTTCTATTGTATAGTGTGTTTATGGCTGGTGTCCGCCCAGGACATCTGCCTTTGGAGAATTGGGTCATGCTTTCATATGTGGCTTCATGATCCATGCATTCCTGAATGTGTCCACAGAATGCCTCTATACAGGTATCTGCAGTCTGGTCCATATTTTCAACAGGCCTTGGGCCTTTGAAGGTTTCCACATCATTTATGAGGGGTGTGCACTTGCTTGACATGAGCTGTTGACAGACGTGCCGCCCTCCAGACAGAGCAAGGGGGGGTCACAGTCAGCTACCTGTTGGGACGTACCTCCCTGGACCACATGGAAAGAGACACAGAGGAGCTCTTACAGCACCCTCTCAAACTCAGGTCTCCCACACAGCCTTCATGCTGACACAGGAGAGTTTAGATTACTCTGCAAACACCATCATACTGGGTGATGCCAGCTACCCAAACATAGACTGTGTACATTACACAGGCCACAATACCCAAGCTCTAAGGTTCCCATTGATCAGACATTCTTTGGCTATGGAACAGGTAACCAACCTTCCCACAAGAGGGGCAGATATACTAGAGCTGATCTTTACAAACATGAGTAAAAACTGCTCACCACTGGGAGTATATCCCTCATTGTTGCAATCAAACCATATACTAATCACACTGGTGTTCTGGATCCCCCACATATGCAAACCTCCAACACATCGATGTGTGTGTGTGGGAAATGTCCCTATTAGCAACCGTGACAGTATCGTACAGGATGCAGATCCCTTTTGAAACAGTGATGATGTCAGGACTGTATAACTATATCACCTGTAGTAAAGTCCTCCAGTAATTTGCATAGCGCGCTCTGCTAATGTGTCTTTCTTCAGTGTCATAACGTAGTTAGGTGGGGTTTGAATCCTGCAAAGGGAATGTATGAGTGTGGTTTATGTGTGTGCACTATGCTGGGAGGGTTAACTGCCTTTTGCCAACTGGGAGAACACACTACAGGGTGCACATCCCTCCTCCTACACACAGATGATGTCAGCACCCTCTAAGTACAGCATTAGTAAAGATTTCTCCAACTACTGCAAATAGCACACTCTGCTAATGTGTCTGTTTCTACTGTCATTGCACAGTTAGGTATGGGTTTGAATCTTGCAAATGGAAAGTATGTGTTTTACTGTTGGTGGGGTTAGTGTGTGTGCACAATGATGGGGTGGGATGTGGCTTTTGCCACATGGGGCTATGCACTGCAGGGTGGTCATTACCCTTAACAAGCAGTGATGTTGATAGCACCCTATACAAACAAAACTACAAAACAGAAGGTGTTGGTACTGATAACACATGTAAGGTAACACTTGTTCAAGTAATGTCCACAAACGGAGTAGGATAATAAAACAATTCTTTTATTCTATACAGACAACATGACAACAGACAACTAACTGCCAGTACTCAGTATAGTGTTACATGCTACTGTAACACGCACATGTACCGAATATACCTAGATAGTGTTCTGAAGCCTGAATGTGGCAAGTGTGTGGATGTGGGATGTGTCTGTGTGTGCATTTCCGTATGGGAAACATGTTTGCTGTGGCAATCAGGGTACTACAGTACCTGATGCACATTACATCTTCCAACTGATGAGGTTGCCTGCACCCTGTGAGTACAGGTAGAGAAGGGGATGCCAGTAGTAAACAACATAGTGCACTTCTGAAATGTGTACCTGTCATGTATCAACAGCTACTCATGTAGGGTGATAAATAATGGGAATGGCAGGTGAGCGTGTGCATGTGTGTGGGTAGCAGGGTGTGTATAAATGCATGTGTGACAGAACAGATACATGTAGCTGAATCTACATAACAGCACAAGATGCACATTGCCATAGTCAATGTTAGCATGTGATGGTGTGCAGCTGGTACACTTTGTTAAGTAGTATGGGTGCAGATAACAATTGAGGACATTCATACAGTTACTGCAGCAGGACTGATGGGATATACACACATTTATACTGCAACACACAACAGTTACCAACATGTTACTACTTATACACATCTATGTAGTCACCCTGTGCATCAGCAACGTGTTTACCTTTACCTGCACCGATGTTGTAGTATGCAGGAGGTGGCACAGTGTCATCATATGCACAGGGTGTGGGTTAGGTATGCCCAAGCCGGCCACTGGTAACACCAATTGACATGTGTGTGTATGTGTGTTTGTGAGGGGCAGCAGTACAGGGTGGACCGTTGTTGGTGCAGTGTGTGTGTGTATGTGTTTGCCCTAGGTGTTAGGTTTCTGCATGTGTGTAAGCACGCACACAGTCCCACATAATGGCTGCCATGTACAGGGTTTTGTGGACAGCCACAGACTGCACCTGTCAGGTCATCCAGATCAGTGTCTGTGGGCACGGACACGGTACCTGTGCCTGGCAGGGGTGCTACGGGCTGTATCCGGTACTAACCCAGACTGGGTACTGTCATCGGAAGCAGGGGTGTGTTGACTGGACACAGTTCCCTGTTGGGACTGTCCAGAGCCACGTGCACGTGGTCTCCTGGGGCGTCTGGATGACAGCACAGACCCAGCATTGCTGGGGCTGGTGCTGGCACTTGAGGCATGCGAGTGGGCCCGTTGTCGAACGCGGCCACTGCCAGCTGGTGCTCTTGCTGGCATACGGCCACGTTGACGCCGCAAACGCACACCATCGCCCTGGCCCATGGACATCTGGTTGTGGAGCAGCTGTTGTATGCCCCCACAACGTCTGTCAACGACATCTGTGAAGTTACGGATAGCATTCGCAACATCATGCATGCCGTCTGTCATGGCTATGCGACATGCTCTCAGCTCCCTCAGACCCTGTCTGGTGTACCTTTCCATACGTGCCTGTGCCTGCATGACAGTTCTAAACATAGTGGAGGTTGACATACCTCCTTGGGCACGTCGGCCAGAGGCAGTACGACCACAGATGCCCCCAACGAGAACCCATGGGCGACTGTCTGCGTGGTACCATTGGAGGCCTCTGCACATGGCTGCCTTGTGAGGATGCATGTGCCACAGGTACCACATTACCCTGATCTATGCCCACTGCTGACTGTCCATCACCTAGGGACAATGGTGATAAAGGATGTAACGGCAGGATGACTGTGCGCATTGACGGGGTTGAAAGCTGTGTACTGTCAATTGGCTGACCAATGGCGGACCCAGACACACCTTCCTGCACCATTACAGACATTTCATCATCATCAGTACCTGGGGCACAAGATTCAGGTTCCCTGCTGCAGGTCACCAGAGCAGCACCAGAACCTACGGGAGGAAAACATGGAACACAGATTACAGTCTCAATACATATTTGAAAGAGATGCACTTCAATACTAATGCACACATTCAGAAATGGACACATGCACTCATGGACACTAACACACATGCACACTTGGGCACAGGCACACTTGCACACATGCACACCCCACAGTAAACACACACATCAGTACCGTGTTACACTACTCAATTTACTACCTGTCAATTACAGTTATTGTGTACACAGTCACCAGCATGTCTACTACAGAGTTACACTACTCTTCCTAGTTTTATAAATTGTTTTACAGATACTGTTAAAAAGACTCACCAGCATGTATGGCCTGCCTCGTTGCTACATGGGAGGGACCTGGAAGTGTGAAGAGAGTAATGTCAGTGGGCACATGTGTGCCATTTGTTTTGCACATGATACAGTACAGTAGTACACTAGTTCCCTTATACACATCAGCTGCACATCATGTCTGTATATATATCATGATGACAGATACATACCACATGCACACCTTATGCGTGCATGAAGTAACAGCGTACAGAACAGTCATATGTACATACCAGGAGTTAACTCTAATCTCACCCTTACCTCTCTTCAAACGTCAACTCAAATTGTACTTCCAAAACCACTGGCTTTGTTCTTCTTGGAGTCCAGGCTAACGTCCCTCTCCCTATGCTCTCTTCACCTTTAACCCCTCATTGTGCATAGAAACTAGCTTCTACCCTGTTTCTTTCACCTTGATGTCCTTCTATGCTCTGACCTACTTCTCCCATCCCTCCCACCTCCTCTTGACTGTCTTCCTTCTTTTCCTCACTTCCCTTCTTGACTCCTGCCTCTTCCATATCATTGTATCTGTCATACTCCTTCTACTTCTCTACCCTTCTGAGCCCTAACTATTATGTATATGGCTTTTGCCTTATTGCATAACCATTATGCTTTAGGTAGGATTGCTTTGAAACCAACGGTACATTGTGTATGACTCTAAACTGTTTGACTTCCTTACATGTATGTTTATTTAATTAACAGGCTGGTGTACAATTCTATTATGTTGGCTGTCTGTATTGACAACTTGTCTGTCTGCCTTTATTACGTTATGTGTGGAGCTTTTCTCCACAGGCCTCTACTGAAAATGAACTTATATCCAGCTAGACTATCTGGGTCAACAAATGTAAAAGTAATAACAATAAATGAATATGGCATCTTACCTGCACGCCGCTGTCTTGCTGCTGTGTGGATCCAACCTCCATCAGGATGCATGATGGTTGCTGTTGTTCTGGGGCTGGATCCACAACACTTAGCAGTAGCCCCTCCTGTCTGGTGAGGGGGGGATGTGTGGCCACCCCCCCACCTGTGGCAGCCTGTTGCCTGCGGATATCTGCAGCACGCTGGCGGACATTTCTTATCAAATCACTGCAGTGATGTCTCACCTGCTCATATGTCCTATCATGCATGCCAACATCATTTATCCTGCTAACAAGGCTTTGCCACAGTGCAGACCTCTCCTGCTGATTCTGGGTGGTGCGTGAGAACAGGATGGCATAGTCACGCACCAGGCTCTGGTGGATCACGTCATCCTCTGCAGCAGAGTACACAGGATTTCTTTTAGGTGCCATGTCTATCTGGAAAGGTACACAAACAGGTTATCAGCATAGTATCTCAACAATACATGGTACACATTCTATACAGGGAGTGTTAACTTCTACTTATTACTGATTGGTTAAAACCTGATTACAGTGTAGCTATCATTCTATGTCATTTGTACTAAGTACTTGGCCTTCAGACCAGTTGTTTTACATTAGGGAGGTTGGTGGCAAGCACTGTGGTGGCAGGACACATATCTTTCATCCATTGAAGTTGGGAACTGCTGATTGTGGGCCCAGTGTACAAGTGTATTACTTCTGGTATGGGCAGTTGGCCTTTAGGCCAGTTATTTAACATTAACGAGGTTTGTGGTCTGCACTCATGTGTGACAATAGGCTGTACTCTGCCATTCATAGCTGGGGACATCTGGTATCAGGTTTATAGTGCCTGCATATCTGAGCTGTATCTTACTGACATTGCTACACCTTGTTTGTTGTAGCAAACACTACATCCAGGCCTCCTGCATCTACCTTTGTTTATATGCTTGTTATCTGTTAGCTTGTTATTTCACTGGTATGCTACTTCCACATAGTACACATCTTTGCAACACATCTGTGACTCACTACTGTTATCTGCATTGCTTACTGTACGTACTTCCATGTTACACATGACAGCAAGTGACTGCTTGTCATTGTTGCATTTACTTCATTGTGACACATTGCACTTAGGTTACCTGGCATTTGCTCACTGACGCTTTTATATCAGTCAGCAGTTGTAGGTAATGTCAGTACACCCTCACTCCCCACTGGACCTTGTTTTCAATCATTAGTGATTACAGAGTTCACAATAGTATTCTAGCATGTCCAGAGGTCAGTTGTCAGTTCCTCCTCAGTCCAGCTGGTGAGTGTGGTACTCCAGAGACAATGTTAGAACAGATGCATGTACACAGACAACCCCCTCCTCCTAACAACAAATTCAAACTCATGTGAGTGATGCAACCATATACCAGACTGGAGGCTAGGCTCTGTCTACTCAATACCGCCATAACCAGTCACGTGGCAAAGGGGATCACTCACTACACTTCCAGTCTCACGTAGACCTAACACAACAGCGGACCTAACACATGATCACACATGATCATACTTGTAGGCTCAGACCACAGCTCTGCCTATGCAGCAGAGACCTCCTATGCAGACATCCAGGCAACCACTACCACATAAACGAACATGTGCAACACATATCACACAAAGCCAATGTGCTGAACACTCACAGCCATTAACAGTTAACAACACACCTCATACACCTGTACTAGGTGCCTCTATCATCAGGCACACTCACATCACGTTCACCAGGCTTAACGAGGTGAGGGTCACGGTGTGCAGCCTGTCAGGCACTATGACCTGCCACATAACACAAACAGTCAGGTAACCCCAAGGCAGGTACAGGTATGACTCAGTCAATGTCCATGCTGCTGTGAATGGCCTGACACATTCCTCCCTGGACTACATGACATGAGACATTACAGAGCTCTCTGAGCACGTAGCCTGGGACAGATTGACCCTGACCTTGAGTAGCATCCTACCCTCACCTAGAACAATGCCACAATATCAAGGCACGATGATCCCTTCCAACAATTGACTGACATACTGGTGTCATTCACAGGTGTGCCAATGTCTGCCATCTTGGGGTGGTATGCTTTGCTAGGGACAGCTTGCACCTGTCACCACAGTCCTATTGACATTTGGCGGAGCCTCCTGCTACACCCATAGTGCCTGTATTAGGCAAGGCTCATAAGGCAAACCCACATCCATTTGTATCACAAAGGATGAGGAAGTAAGAGTGATGCTACTCAACACTGGACGTCTAGACCCAAGGATGCACGCACCCAAAACCCTACCTAGCATTCTGGACATCGATATCTGTGCAGTAACATGAACCTGTTTCAGGTTTCACAGGAGCACACCAGTACTACCACGTTATAGCTGTTACCATTCTTGTCGGCCACGACACTTGAACAAGGGAGGGGAGTATCAGTATTCAATGCAGATTCCCACCTCCACATTGGTGGCGCAGTAGAACATAGGTGTTAGGCCATTGAGTGCAGTAGACGTAGTTGGGGACCTGGGAAGAAACATGGTAGCAGTCTGTCATTTGTCTACCACATGGCCAACGTGGATTGACAGACATGTTATATAGCCCAGCTAATCATGACTGATTCACATGTATGGCAGGGGAGGTCATTGTGCCTCTGTACTCATCCATCATCAGGCCTATAATTGCATACAATGCACCTTTTGGGATGTACCTAACCAGACACCTACAGCAACTGGTACAGGACAACAGTACATCATCAAGGGGATGCAATGGCTCACACAGATGTCATATGCTGCCCAGGTAAAGTGAATCCAGCTGGACTCAGTGGCATACTGCCTGTTCAAGGGCAATCTGTGCATGCCATATACAGCCATGTCCTACCTAGCAGTAATGAACGTGATGTACCTCAGGCAATCAGAGTCCCATACAGCCACATGCTCAGGAGAGCTGGACCTCAGCACTGACATACATGGACATGCTGGAGGGGCATATTCCTAACCAAGAGGCTCCCTTCACTCTGTAATGAGCTCACACTACTGGTTAGGCAGAGTCCCTCATTGACTCTCTTCCATAGGAATCTGGATGAGTGGATGGAGATCATAGTTGTACCCCAGGTATCACTTCTATGTCACTGTTAGACAGAGGCATAGTATACTAAAGTCGGACAAGGGCATAACAGCATAACTTGTGATTGGGTGGCAAAAGACAAACACATTCTACTAGGCTTACCAATGCCCTAGGGCAAATAGCCTAGTATGAACCTATGAACTGTTCATTCTCAACTGTTCGAGCTCATTACAGAGTAAAGGGAGCCTCTCAGTTAGGAATTTGCCCTCCAGCATGTCCATGTATGTTCTATTCAGTCGCCACCGCTTGCTCAGAGGTGACCTTTGCCCAACATACAAGGCCATGTCAAACCCAGATTTGATGAATATGCTTCACCTAAAAAATCTAGATCCATCAGAGCCACAAGGGCAGGAGACTTAAACCTCGACACGGCTATTAATAGGACATGCTGGAGGGATAGATTCATCACCCAAAGACTCCCTATGCTGTGGAACAAAATCACGGTATATGTGAGGCAGAGCACCTCGCTGGCCTTGTTCAAGAGAAATCTTGACCAATGGATGGGAGATCGCAGATATACCCCAGGGATTACCTCAGTGTCACTGCTCGACAGAGGCACAGCAAAATAATGGGTATGGTTCCCCATACTAAAGGGGTGGCGTAAGCCACAAAACGATGGGCTAGGCTTGTAAATGCCCTCGGGCAGATAGCCTAGTATGAACCTATGAACATGTGTGTACTGCTATAGTACTTCTGCCATATGTTGCATGTGTGTGTGTTGTGGGGATGCACAGGTAATGGCCAGATACGTCTGCACAGGTGACACGTGTGACACATTCTGGGTGTTCATCCATACATACTGGATGTGTGCTGCCATCCAACCCTGTGATGTGGACACACATTACTCAGCCTGGATATACATATCTGAACAACACCACAAGCACAATACACTACCTTGCTATGTATGCATGTTATTACACAGTTATTCAGTAGTTATGACAGTGATGCTATCCATGCAGCCCACTGGGCCAGTGGAAGCCACAACACACACCGCCAGCACCTTTGCATATGCTTACCACAGACATCCCACATACTGCATGTACTGTGCACACAGTTATCTAACCCAGAACAACTGCACACCACTTATTAATCCTGTCCAGTGGACTACAGATACAGGCATATTGTATAACAATAGTAGGAGGCTACTGCAGCACAGGGCAGATTCACATGACGGGAAGGCATCTGTTGTCTGCAGTGTTAAGATGCTTCACATTCACCAAATGCACAGATATTGCCAACAATGTTGCAGACAGTTTAGGTGCAGGTACCCCCATTGTCCTACACACGTGTTATTAGTTATCCCAGATGACTGTAACCTCCCTATCCTCTCACATGTCCAGGTGAGAGCCACCCTCATCATTGCAGAACACATATCATCACTGTTACGAAATGGTATCCCTGGATGTGTGCTACATTCACCCCTGGAGGACATAGCACCACATGACAGACTGATATTAATCCCTGGCCATACTACAGGATATGTACCTGAACAGTGCCATACATACACAGTGGTCCCACACCAATGAGGAGGAACCTCTACTGACCCTGGGAACTACTGCATCATATGCACAACTGGCCTTGTGTTCTAAGCTATGGAAGTGTTAGTTATGGCCCACATGTACAACAATATTACATATGTTTATATTTCATGACTATCTACACACAACCTATCTCATGGACATACCTATAGATAGTGAACTATGATACATTTGAGGTGTCACAGTATACACAGGATTAACCTGCTACTTTGCATTACCTGTGTTTGTGGCAGCTTTTGGTGTGTCACTGTGCTCCTTGAATTTTGCTGCTGTTGCTGCTGCTGCTGTTTTGCTGCTGGCTGTCTGTATATTTTGTCTTCTCTCTGTCTCTCTCTGTCTCTCTTTCTCATTAGGTTTGTGCAATGACTGTATTGCATGAGTGGAGTGTGGGTACTGAATACTTTTGTAGGTATCTGCATAGGTCCATGTGATGGCCTCTGCACCAATTGTAAGGCAGCATTTGCTAATTGCAAGCAGCTGGGTGTGTACTAATTGCATGTCTCACTGTGATTTCAGGACACTGCTATAAAAGGGTATGTGAGATAGGCGTTGCCCTTTCAGATTGTAGGGCGTGGACCATGCTGGTATGCTGTTGACAGTGTTCTGTGAGTGTGAAGGTTAGTACATCTCCCATGCTTCATGCTGTGTTGTAGATTCAGGTTGCTGCATTTATCTTGCCTGTTCCCTGTAGTGAGTGTGTATGCATACTGACACCTACAACTATATGTCATATGTATTGCTATATAAATATATATATATATATATCTGTGTACATATGCATACTTTCATATATGTACATTAGCTGACATTATTGGGTACAAGCTAACAATTAGCAGGGCTGTTTCCGTTAACACTACTCTAGTATGGGAATCCAGTAATTGGGACTATAAAAGTCTGCCTGACATGCTTTGGGTAGTAGACATACTATATTGCCTTTATCTTCATTCCTACTATTACATGTTCCACTTATTTAGCACTATATTCCTGTATGAGAGTCATGACTTAGTGGTAGGTCATACAGACTAGTGTTACAATGGTCTTGTGGTAGGGCCTACTAGTATGCTCATATTCTGCTTTTGAGTTGAGTATAGGGCCTATCAATCACAGTGCTGGAGGCACCTTTAAGCAGTTAAAGGGCTTAGTAGGTCTCACAGGAGCCAGGCTGTGTTGCAGATTCTGGTTGCTGCATATATCTTCACTGTTTCCTGTAGTGAGTGTGTATGGCTACTGAGACCTACAACTATATTTCATATGTATTAATATATATTTATATATATGTATGTGTAGATATACATACCTTCACATATGTACATTACCTTACATTATTATGTACAAGCTAACAGGTAGCAGGGCTGTTTCTGCTCACACTGAACTAGTATGGGAATCCAGTCATTTGGCCATTAAAACTCTACCAAACATGCTTTGGATAGTACATCTCCTATATTACCTTTATACTGATTCCTACTATTACATGTTATATTTATTTTAGCAGTGTGTTCTTCCAAAGCAGGCATGGCTTAGTGGTAGGTCAAACAGACTAATGTTACCTAGGTCCTGGTTTCGAGACTGACAGTGGGAATTTTTTACTTTGCAAACTTTCCCAACTGAGTACAGGACCTGTCAATCAAAGTGCTGAGGCCACCTGTAAGCAGTTAGAAGGGTAAGTAGGTCACACAGGGGTCAGGCTGTGTTGCAGATTCAGGTTGCAGCAATTATGTTAACTTTTTCCTGTAGTGAGTGTGTATGGCTACTGAGACCTACGATTATATTTCATATGTATTAATATATATTTATATATATGTATGTGTAGATATACATACCTTCACATATGTACATTACCTTACATTATTATGTACAAGCTAACAGGTAGCAGTGCTGTTTCTGTTCACACTGAACTAGTATGGGAATCCAGTAATTTGGCCATTACAACTCTACCTGACATGCTTTGGATAGTACATCTCCTATATTGCCTTTATACTGATTCCTACTATTACATGTTATATTTATTTTAGCACTGTGTTCTTGTAAAGCAGGCATGGCTTAGTGGTAGGTCATACAGACTAATGTTACCAAGGTCCTGGGTTCAAGACTGACAGTGGGAATTTATTTTTCTTAGCAAACTTTCAAATTGAGTACAGGACCTGTCAATCAAAGTGCCATAAAGGCACTTTTAAGCACTTTAAACCAGGTCTGTGCTATTTCTGCATTTCTAGGTATTGCTGTCATGGCTTGGTGGTTTAGTTCCTTGACTCTAGTGCATGGTATCCTGGGTTCGAATCTGGCAACTGATTTTTCATTTTCCTGACAGGAATGAGTTGAGGACCTGTCAATCAAACATGCCAAAAGCACTTTTAAGCACTTTAAACCTGGTCTGCGCTCGTTTGCGCGGAGGTAACGCATGCGCACTGGCAGTTAGCTCGGTGTGCGCTGGGATAAATCCTAATTGGCTACTGACACACATGTTAAGCTAATTGCACACAGTTTCAGTCTGTCTAACTGCAGCTTGGCAACGGGCATGCAGTTTGCAGCTTTTGAAACACTGCTCAGCTACGGGCACTCTGTTTCACAACAGCTTAGCTATCAGTACATTTCTGACTATTTTTATTATTATGTTACTTCAAAATATATGCTCTATTTCATTCCATTTTACAAAAGGGAATACATTTACATTTGTACAATACTGTCAGGGGGCTTTTTAGTGCTTATTTACAAAAAAAAAAAAAAAAGGTTGTTGTAGGCCCTCCAACCCTGCTTGCCTACTCTTAGCCCCGCAACTCTACCGCTAAGCTATTATTTCTTGGCTTACTTTGCATATTTAGTTCTTATATCCTTTTCCACTGACTGCTAACTGTGATTGCGCTAGTAGCACACCCGTGCACACGAGCGCACACAGTAGCAAACATTTACGGGGTTTAAAAAAAAAATAAAAGGTTTTAATTTAATTTTATAACATCTCTTCACTTTATACAGTGATGGTCTATCGGGGCATGTGTTGTGTAGTGTGTTTATTCACATTTTCATGGCCTTTCTCGTGGCTGTTTACTTTCAGCCATTCTAGTCTTCCGGGTGTCGCTTGCAGGGCTTAGCCTACAGACACGCCTACTCTCTTACACGGACGTGTAAGAGTTACTAGTGTGATTCAGCATGCCTCATGCACCTCATGCATATGCATGACATGCTGACATCACACAGTTTAACTGCAGCCTCCGTGTAAGAGTTATAACTCTTACACGGAGGCTTCCTGAATCTGGCCCAGTGTCTGTGTCCTTAACAGAGACAGTATTTAGCCAGCACTGCCTAGTTATATTTGTCATTAACATTACAAATTGAGATGACTCCACTGAATGTTAAGATAAACACCCTGGGAATTCTGCATTCATTTAACACATTTAAAATATCCTTTAAAACATAATATATAGGATTTTATCATCCTTTGTAACAACAGTATATTATAATTATGGATTGCTATTCAGTGTTGCATCTATTCCTTCAAAGAAACATATTTTTACAAGCTTAGTTAAGCTTCACTTCCACAAGCATGGCTTATTCTAAAATGATCGGTTTAAACCTGGAGTCAATCTAAATGGAATGTGCAATGTTTCCTTAATTCTGCAAAATTTCAACTCTTTACCGTGTTATAGTAGGCTAGCCTTTTGCATGTTAATAAATAATATAACCATATTACAGTGCGTGCTACGGTCATTATTACACATACACAATATGTATACAGTCCTAGTTGTTAACCAGGTAGGACCACTGGACACACAATCCCTTTTCAGGGACAACCTGGAAACAATGTCTGGTTAAGTGACTTGCTCAGTCACACAGCAGGCAGATGAGGTGTAAGAGAATCAAAGCCTACAGGAACAATTGATCACAACCTTAACCTCTGCATCAATTGCCAACAATACACGAGTGATCCATGACTGTCTCCACTTGCCAAGATTCTCTCACTTTTCTAAACTCCCATTTTTGCCTTCAGTTTTGCACTTTAGTGAATATTTTTCTGGATGCATTCATGAACTTTACCATCCTGCATTATTAAATCTTTGTAGTTCACCTGAGCATTTTTGTGTCCTTGCTAATTCTATTGACATTCTAGCTCTCTTTGTGTACTGTTAGATGCATTTATTTTACCTTATTGGCTATTCCTGTCAGTTATATTTACATTTTTTTCTGAAATTATACCTTTCTAGCAGTTAAATTCACAGTACAAATTTTCTTTGCCCATTTATTAGTATCTAATGTAATGCATTAATTTATATTATGAAACTGCATGCCGAATATGTCAAACTAGACAGCTAAGCGAACAACTGCATCATATCCATGGAGCATCCATGTCTAGACTATTGTGAGTTGTACAGCACAATTTTGCTACACTCTGGTACAGTCATAATATTTTTGAACATTTGCTACTTACAACACAATTAATTTTATGAAACTCTGGTACAGTCATAATATTTTTTAAACATTTCCTAGATTGGCATGATCCTTGTCAGGAACAACCAACAAACATCTGTTCATCTTTTAAAATAGCATTGTTTGCCAGAACCACTGGATGATAAATCTCATAACAGTACGTAAAACAATGCCACGAACAGTGAAATATAAAAGATGTGTGTTTATTTGTAAAATAAGTACGATTCAATAAAATTAAATTTGCAAATAAAAGAATGTCCTTCACATTTTCTGTAACCTGGCATTTATTTTTGAGATACTGCTTTTGGATTTGTATGTGGATTTACAAAATGTCAGGATGCTATTTTCAGTATTTTTTCTCAGTGTTTGTTTTAAATCCATATCCTCATACACCACTGAAATCATGAATGAAACAGCTTTTTTCATATAGGATTTCACTTTTATATCACATTATCGAAAGATGAAAATAGCGAATGCTATTTCATTGAACCTGAAATATCTAAACCACATAATATCGAACATTCAGAACAGCAAATTTTTTTCCCAAGGAAAAAAAATCACTATTCTGAAACACATACACACAACACAAGCACACCTAAAAAACATCAATACACACACATACACTTATAATCCTACAACTAACCCTACACTAAACTATACATACACTACTATCTATCCACTTATCTTAACCCAAACCCTAACCCTAAGGCCCGTCACTATCGCACACTCACCTAACCTGCACCCTAACCCTAACTCACTTAACCCGCCCCTAACCCTAACTTACCTAACTCGCGCCCTAACCTAACTCACCTAACCCGTGCCCTAATCCTAACAACCACACAGTCGCACACTTACCTGAACCCGACCCGTAAATCTCCACCACAGTGCTGAAAATAGCGAAGCCACAGAACCAGCCAACTGAATTCTTTCCCTAGGGAAGAATTTGGTGTTCTGCAGCTTCGCTATTTTTAGCATTCGATTAAAACGGGTCAGTATTAGAACATTCAAAGTTTTAAAACTTCGATGTTCTGATATAGAGCCAGGACATCAGCCCATATCTCACAGCACCTACTTACCTAAATTAGCCTACAAATACTGAGATACTACAACTACGGATAACACACGCCTTTATCTTGCTCTTGTAACAGATAAGAAACTTATTGCAGACTACTTGAAATCTGACAACACATTTGAGCTGTTTGCTTGGAGAAACCCTATTCTATGCACATATGAAGTATATATTCTTAGGTTCATAGATTGCTACCAGGCAACAGACTGATTAAGCCATTTGAAGGCTAGATGCTGGAGTCTAACTGTTGCACCTGTGGAAACTTTGCATAGGACAGCTTTCAGTTTGTTTTGCATTATGTGGGTATAGTGTTAGTGTGGCTATTGATAACCAGTTTGTGTGACAGATTTGCCTCCTGATTTAGTAAATCTTTGAACCTCTCATATGGAGTCATTTTATAGTAATACAAATTCTTTTCAATAAGCCTGAGGTAGTTCTCATAACCTTATGTGGTAATAGCAAAGGTTATCAATAAGCATGTGGCAATTTGTATAACCTTATAACCCTAAGCCATTTTATGAATTTGGTAACTTCATACCGTATTTCCCCGAAAATAAGACCGGGTCTTATACTTTTACCCCCGCCAAAATACGCATTAGGGCTTATTATCAGGGGATGCCTTATTTACCCCTCTCTATACAACAATCTACATTTATTCATTTATTCATGTACACAGATCAACATTTATTCATGTACACAAATCGACATTTATTCATGTACACAAACTGACATTTATTTGGCACTTTTCCGTTATTGGGCAACAGTTCTAGGTAACGCGTTAACAGTTGTGTGAGAATTCTATATAAACAGTGCAACAAACTTTTCAACTTTAGAATATCTACACCTTGGCTTTCACAGTGCAATATTTCATGCTTAACAGAAACTGCAGAAAAATTTCAATACATGTGTATTGGAGGAGGGGAATAAAACAGGAAAATAACTGTCACTTTTTGAGTGGTGATGCTTTCTTTATTCCTTACCCAAACTGTAAGAGAAGAATGATGGAAAGTCATAAAAATGAAGTCTGGGAACTAGTGGCCTTACTTTGTAATTACCCATTGATAATGAAATGTTACCTTAGTACAATAAAGTCAAAAAACTGACAAGAGCTTGCTGGCAGCTGAAAGCAGAAGCAATCCATTCTGTTGCCTGATAACAGAAAAGTTATTTAACTGCAGTCATGTCATCTTCTTCTGGAACATTGTCATAAGTCTCCAACCCCCGAATTCCAGCCTGAATTTCTTGTGACTCCATTTCCTGTAGAACCATTGACCCTAATCTGTCATACCTAGCAAATAAGCTCTCCTTAAATGAGCACTGCTTGTCCATGTAACCTGCTCGTAGTGCATTGGCAACACAGCTGTCAGCGATTTTATCCTATGAATTCTTCACGCAAGTCATGACCTCTTGCAGGCTAGGCTTCACAAAGTTTCCATGCTGATTTCTCTCCATTCTATTTTCAATGTAGTCATTGAGTTCCATGAGCAAATGGTCCTTGAATGGCTTGTTTATTGCAATATCAAGAATCTGGAGATAGGCACTCATTCCTACAGGAATCATTATTTGATCTATTCTCTGTGCAGGGAATTTCTTCATGTCTATAGCACGGTGAGTGCTGTCTGAATCCCAGACTAGCAGACCTCTTTCACCACCTCACAAAACAAGTGGCAGCATTACATCAACCCACTTCCTTATAACTGCTTGTGTGCACCAGGCCTTTTCGGTTTTCAAGAATGTAAATGACTGAAACACGTTCAATCTTATCTTTCTTACCCTTACTAATGATTAGAGGTGGGGTTTTCTTTCCATCTAGATGAATTGCCAAAATAGAGGTAACGTGCACTTTTGTAACCAGTGGAGGGAATGTAAATTGACGAGGCACCCCTCTGATCAATTGTTGTTTGAAATCCTTGACCCATAAACACTGCAGTTTCATCCATAGCAATCATGTTGGAGAGTTGGTATTTAGAAAAGTCGATGCCATCAACATAGGACTTGAAGTGCATGTTTAATAACTTCAATATCTTCCAGCTTGAACAGTGTTGTTGATCTTCTTAGAGACAGTTCATATCACTGAAGGAAGCCATCTAGCCAATGTTGTGATGCTTTGAATTCTTCTGGGGATATTTCTAACTGTGGTGCCATTGCAAGGGCAAATGCTTGAATATCAGCCCTGCACACAGCCAAAGCCTTTGCTCCCTATTAGCAATCCATTCACAGATGGTGTCTTCCAGCTCAGGAAATAATGGTTGCCGACCTGATCCACACTTGCACTTCTTAGCATTTCCCTCGTTGGCCTGTTGACTGAGGTTATCGCACGCTGCTCACTATTTTTGGACCATTCAGAGATCCAACTTCTTCTCTTTGCAGAAAGCCATCAGATTCTTTCCCCCAGAGTCCTCCACGATTCCTTTCTTGTACTCAATGGAATAACTCTTTCTTTTTGCACTCATCTTGTCTGTGGGGGGGAGGGGTTAACTGAAGACTTACGAGACAGGAGTGGCAACACAAAATGGCGACAGTTAAGAAGACACAACCACACCCATTCGTTATCAAGTGCACACGATTTATGTGTGTTGTCTGTACTTTGACCAATCAAAGTACACTTGCCAGTGTTTATGGGCCAAGGATTTTAACTGTCAAGTGTGAGTAAGGATTAGGGTTACAGTAAGAATCGTGGAGGACTCCCGGGGAAAGAATCCTATGACTTTCTGCAAAGAGAAGTTGGGTGTCCGAATGCTCCAAAAATGGAGAGCAAAGTATGATAACCTCAGTCAACAGGTGTCAGTAATATTATTATTTTATAATTCAACACGTCTGTCATGTGCTGTTGATGATCTTAACTGGGGGTTATTTTTGGGATAGGGCTTATATCATGACCACCGTGGAAAACCATGCTAGGCCTTATTCTCTGGCTAGGTCTTATTTATGGAAAATATGGTATATTTGATGAAAATATTACCTCAGCACTTCAGTAGATTTTGTGTTTTTCAAAATACTGCCCAATTGCTTTAGAACAGTTTGACAGATTTCACAAATACCTCTCCACAGCTTTTACAATAAGATGGTTTGGACAAACATTTTAAATATATATATATATATATATATATATATATATATATATATATATATATATATATATGGGTCTACTTCACATAATCGAACATCCAAATGTTCGACTTTCATATGGCCGAGACCATATGATTGAACATCTGAATGTTCAAAAATGTGAAACAAAAAAACTAAACAGTTCTAGCAGGGGGGCAAGCCCCCCTCTACCCCCCACCCCTACTATTTAAATATACCAACTCTGAGATCGCACTACATTGCGGTAAAGGGAAATCTTCCCATTCTGCTCCCTATGGATATCCCCATTCAGACCATTCGAACTTTTAAAAGTTCGATCATATGCCTCATCCATATGAAAGTCGAGCTTTTAAAAGTTCGTCCTTCTGAAGGGGACCCATATATATATATATATATATATATATATATATATATATATATATATATATATATATATTACAATTAACAAATGACTGCTAGCTTTTATAGTGCCTACACATTTCAAAGCCAATAAGTACAACCTGCAGGCAACTACTAATCCAAATGTAAGTGGTACTAAGCCTTCTTAGTACAATGGCCCCCTACATACTCAGTAGTTTGATATTACTGTTACTAGATAATTAACACCCAGCTATTGCAACATTTCTTTGCTCTTATGTCAGCTTTTCTCATATGGTTTGACACTTAAAGATTTATCCAAGATGTGCATAATCTTGTCATGTGGTACTTCTAAAGCTTCATTTTCATTGCACTTAAATGTATGACAGACTGACAAACTGTAGAACCAAATATTTGTAGATCTCAAACCTTTTATGACCTATTACATACCTGGACTACCCAGAAAATAACTGTTTAACAGTAGAATTTGAACATGCTAGTTCACAAAAAGAAACATCCACATTCCTAGAAGATAGTCTTCTTCCATATGGGTAAAATCATTTTAATCATCATGTAGAAAAATGCGGTCATCACTAACATGTTCACAATGTCCAGCCTACTCCCGTTTACCCTGACATATTTGACATACCAATATGTCATAATTTTTTCTACAGTAATTGTTAAATGGCTATCTACATTTTGATGAAGACTGCATACTCTTTTAAATGCAATAAAATGACAGTTTTAAAATGTCACTACTTTAGCATAATGACAATACACACTTGAATATGTGCTGATAATTTCTGTTTCAAGCTACCTTACTTATCAAGTATGTTCTTTTGTTCAGACACCTGCTTTTTATTAACAGTACCACAACAAGTCTTTCTTCAGGAGATTTGCAACTCTGTTAAAGTGCTGAGCAGATGCATTTGATTAAAGAGCATACTTACCAGTAAACAAGAGCATCACAACCCACTTCTTACTGTCATTGAATATACAATAACGACACAATGCTAAAGAAATGAAAATGCATTTTTATGGGCTAGCTTGATGTGAGTGCATGGATTAACTTCAAGTGAAATAGTCAATCATTTTTAATTTGCTCCTATAGTTTAGATAAAATTCTGTCACTGAAATTAGCAAGATCACTGAAATGTGGGAGTGAGATGATTCGTTATCCTCAAGGTTGCAAGATCTTACTGTATTTAGTGGTACAGGGGGTGTGGGGTTAAAGGAAACAAATGTTTTTGTCTCCTTTAACATCAATGGTATGCACTGTTGATGTAACAGTTTCATTATTCGATAGTATAATGTTTCTGGTAAAATGTTTACCACACATCCCATTCTTGTAGGTATGTTTTATTACAGAAATTAAACTGTACAATGCAAAGTTTATAGGAAATGTTTGTTCTTTCTTTTTTATTCTTTCTTTCATTCTTTCTTTTTAATTTCACTTTACTGGATTATCAGAAGATTTCATTGCAGTCTGACTTTATTTTTATTGTGTTAGCTTCTTAAATAATTCACTTTCCTTTTATTTTTCAGTTTAATAGTTTCATTCTGGAAGGCTGTGTGAATTCATAGCAAAGATTCTTAATTCTTCTTTCTAATTTGTAAGCTTTTTTTTCGGGTATCTCAGAAATCCATAGGCCAGGGGATATCCTTCTACTCACAGGCTTCTACCATGTGAGATACCCAAGTTCTCTTGGGTAAACCATGCTTTTGGGGTCGTATAAGGATTCCCAATTTCTGTTCAGGATACCATCCTTGCCAAGATCTTTTTAAGCCATTCCATCCAATACATACAATCTCTTTTATTTTTTCTGACACCAAACTTTGACACTTCAGTTCACAATGTTTTTGTTAGTTCCTTTTTCATGAACTTGCATTGCTACAAATGTTAGCTTCCATGGATGGTCATTTGTACGATCGATAAAACAGATACTTTTTGTCCTGTGAAGCAAAGACACACTGCCTCTGCAACAGTATAGGAAGTTTTTCTTGCAGTACAAAACAGATTTATTTTTCTCTTTTTAAGTTTCTGTAATACAAACCAAAGATAAAAATTAAATAACATTTAAAAATGGTTTATTTAAAACCCTGTATGTGTGAACTTTGCACATGTGTGGGAGACTTCATCATGACATCTTTACAAAGAATCTTACACAGTGATATTTTGACAATGCATTTACATTAAAAGCTACCAGAACTATAGTCTGTATTCATTTTGCATTCTCAGCAAATGTTCATGGTTTTCAAATGTCAGTCTCTTAAAATATTCTGTATTTTAAATGATACAGAAAGGCACATCTTACATTTTCAATCTATTTTAGGAAAAACTATGCAGAGTATGATAAAATGTGCTCCTGGCCTGACTACATTATTTATGACTGGATAAATGTAACAGATTCTAGCCTTTGAGGCACATATTCAGTCCTTGTTCTGCTTTGCAAAATGTCAATCTGAATGACATAGTATTTTCTTTTCATGTCTTATAAACAGTTCACCTCTTAGTTTTTTTGCTCACTGGTAAATAGAACAGAGCCAAATGAATGCAATCAGTATCACAGAACATGTGCCTGGAGATTCAATAAATTCCATGCAAGCTTTGCACAAAGCCTACGTGGAGTTTACATGTTTGCACGGTGAGCAACAACACTAATTACATCTTCATATCGCTCACTATGTTTAAACGTAAACAAGCATGGTTTTGTGGCTAACAACAGTGTTGCTGACCAGGAAACCGTGTATATTTCTGGATTGCAGCAGATGTGTAGACCTGTTTACCTACGGGCAAACTAGGTCTGCGGGACTGCACAGAATGCCACAATGATTACCAGAGTTACTAATATAGCAATGTATATGGTCCAAAAACATTACAGATTACAGGACAATGTATACAGTGCAGAGTATTGTGAAATCCCATTTTAGGCATTCTGTAGAAAAGTTGTGTAAATGATCTGAAATGGTTCATGGGCTGCCATTTGAAATAAACAGTCAGGGGAAGTGTGTGTATTGAATACAGACACACAGATGAATTTTTTTGAATGAGCACAGGGAAAGTGGACAGGTAAAACATCTTAATGTACAGCAGAGGAGGACATATTAATGAAGACAGTTGTAGCAGGAACACTGATCACATATCAACATGATACAGTACAGACTGCACAGTGAAAATGTGCATTATGTGACTGTCACACAAAGTGACAACAGTGGAGAAGATGTCTTTGTGATATGAGCATCCTGGCATGTACAATGGAGAAGACATCTATCAGAGGTGTTATATACAATAGGGGTTAGCTGCATGAAGTGAAGCTGTGCAAAATGAGTTGTCTGAATATGACTGTAATTTCAGCAGAGGTCTCCACCAAGTGGGAAACATAGTTACAGGCTCAAGGACAGCAGTAAACAAAAGCACGCACAATCATGGACAATATCAGAATAATACCACCAATAAACCCATGTCTCTGACATAACATAATGTGATTGTGAGTGATCATAAATAGTTCTGCACAAACACACTTGTACAACTATTATGAGATGTCAGCAATCTATGAGGTAATCAAGCACACTGTCCTGACACTGTAACATCTGCTGGAGGTGTTAGAATGAACATTGGTATACCTGTATGTGATATTATGAACAATGCAGGCTAGTTGACAAGTATGCATGGCATATATAGGGCACAATCCACACTGTCATGAATGTAACTGTGATATATAAATTATCATTGGGTTGTGAGTTTGTTTTCATAATGCAACAAATCCACCCTTGTTTTTGTTTCAACTCATGTGTTTTCATGGCTGTGGCAGCAATCTTTGGTGAGCGCTGATACCATCTGTATTATACTAATATCATGGTTGGGTTCAATGATTGTCCACATACTGCAGTCCTCCAGACAGCTGTTTGGACACAGGATGTGTATGTCATTCTTGACATCTGTGACTTAAGTAATGGACAGGAAATGGCCTAGCACACAGTTCTGATGTATGGACCTGATTACTGGACTTGAGATGTAGGCCACTTCACACACTTTAACACATTTACATATAACACATGTGATCCAGTGATTTACCCACTTGATGATATAGGTGTTTATGGCCACTTGTGACAGTGTTGAGTTAATACCTCAGTGTGGATTTGTGTCAAATGCCTTGGCCTGGTCAGGTTCCACAGGATGATAGTGTTGTCATTGTGCATGTACTTGATGACCTTCTTAAGGACATCTAACAAATGTAACAGACATGGATGTAGCATGAGCAAATCACACACATCTTTTGCACACAGCTGGGATATTACCAGTGCCCATTTAGAAAATATCCATGAAGACATGTTGGACTACATCACAGATGAGGACAGTCAGGATGTGTCTATACATGAAGTTATTTTTATATGTGTAATTTAAGGCATTTTTTCTTATTTCTTCTCCTTTTGCTGTGCTCCCTTCATGCTTTTTTTTTTTTCCTTCTTTTTTTTAATTATTTTAACCCTTTGGTTCCTCTCTTATTTATATATGGTTACTACAAATGAAAGTGCCATTATAGTTTTATTTTTAACTGCATTGATTTTCAATATTAATATGTTAGTAGGTAAGCTGTAGGGGAAGAACAAAGCAGATTAAAGTAGTTAGATCATTTTATTCAGTAGATGCAGGATGTTGGGAAATGTTAAATAACTGTCTGCTTTCTATGTCAATTAATATTTAATACTGTATAGAACAACAAATTAGAATGTTATATGCTATTGCTGAATATAAAGCTGAAGTGAACTGAAGTACATTAGAATCTCAGGGTACAATTAGTTTATTTGTATATCCATAAATATGTACAGAGCTGTAGTTACCCATAAGTAGTGTTTAGTAGGGAATGTCAGAATTAGGCTTTGTAGACGTAGAAGTAGTTGTTGTAGGTTTTTTGCATGGGGTTTTATTGTTAAATAATAGAATTAGTAGGTTAGTTATTCAGATGGTTTCCAGTAATGTGAAAAACCTATGTTCATCCTGGTCCAGAGGAATAGCGAGTAGGCACTGGGTAGGGATGGGATGGCAGTTTTGCTTCCATACAATTGATGATATGCCAACTTATGTTATTCTAAGGTTGCTCAAAGAGATTAGACATCGATTTACATTTCTAATGAACGTTAAATGTGGATAATAGAATCTTGGAATGTCAAAGAACTCCAGAACATGAAAAAAAGAAAGCTGTTTTTTCATTTTGTTTCTCAAATCATCAGCATGTTGTATTTTATTACAAGAAACGCATATGACTAATGACTAGTGGGAATCAGTGAAGGATAAGAAATGGGTTAGGAAGATTGTGACGGCGGAAGGAACAACAAATAGTGCAGGGGTGGCAATTTTAATAAAGAATCACTTTCAGGGAGATATTATGGATGTGAAAATGGATCAGGAGGGTAGATGGTGTTTGGTCCTTCTCACATCAAATGTTATGATAAACCTATAGTATTAATATGTGTATATGCCCCTAATGTTAATCAGCATCATTTCATAGCTTCAATCTATTTCATTTTACAGTCATATAATAATTGCTATATAGTGTTGGGAGGTGACTGGAACTCTTATCAAGATCCTAAATTAGACAAGTTGGGTGCTTCTCCAGCGTTCAATAAACAGGCAATGGTAGCATTGAAAGAATTGAAAATGGATTTCAAACTCTATGACCCTTTTAAACACATACACTCACAAGGGAAAGCAGAGAATTTTACTTTTTATTCAACCTGCCATAAAATGTGGTTGAGAATTGACTTTTTCTTAATTTCAGAGGTTCTGATCTCAGCTGACCCTAGTGTTTCTAATCAAGTCAGACAACTCTCAGGCCATTCAAGGATAACTTTAACCTTAAATAGCAGTAATATGAATACTAAGAGGCTTCGAGGGTATAATTGGTCCTTGAACCCATATTTACTAACCAAGGAGGATATATTAATGGAAGTCAAGGAGATACTTAAACAGTTACTAAATAATATTTCCCAAAATAGACACCCAATAGATATAGAATGGGCTACAACTAAAACGCTGCTAAGAGGACTATTTATCCAAAAAGCTACATATTATAAAAAATTGCAAAAGAAGACTCAATTGGATTTAAAAACTAAAATTCAATTATTGGACCAAGATTTGATGAGGAACTATAATGAGCAGACAGAAACTGAGCTATTAAGATGTCAAAAAGAACTATTTTTACTTTATAATAGAAATTTGTCACTTTATGAACAAAGAAATTTAGTTAAATATGCAAATCATATTCAAACCCCCTCTAAAGCATTAGCTCGTATCATTAACCAGATGAAATCAACACGATTAATTACTGAAATACACTATAACAATACTACATATACTGACAAGGCAGATATCATGAAGACCTTTGAAAAATTTTTTAATCAGATTTACGGTGAGAAGCAGACACTCTTGCAAGATAAAGACAGAAAAGATTTTCTACAGAAAATCACTTTCCCTAATATTGATAAGGAATTTCATAGAGATTTAATCAAACTGATTACAGTTGAGGAGGTGTTCGAGACAATCAAGAAACTAAAGCCTCACAAAGCCCCAGGCCCAGATGGTTTGACCTCGGAATTCTACAAATCTTTTAGTGAGATTCTGAGCAGTGTATTGTCACAGACTTTTAATTATATCACTCTAAATAGAATTAATGATCCTCATTTTAATGCCTCAAGGACAGTTCTGATATTAAAGGAGAAAGGTGATTCCAAAAATCCTGATAATTACAGGCCTATATCACTTTTGAATATGGACATGAAAATCATGGCATCCATTCTGGCGAGTAGACTGAAAAGATAATAAACCCAATAATATCAGAGGAACAGGTGGGGTTTATGGATGGGAGACAGACCACGGATAATACCTTAACGCTCCATACCTTAATCGCTTATGCGAAATATAAAAACCTGAATTTGTACGCCCTAATTATTGATGCTCAGAAAGCATTTGATAGGGTTAATTTGGTTTATTTATTTGATACATTACCTTATTTTAATATACCGCAGGAGTTTATCTCAACGTTAAGGATACTATATAAAAATGCATACACAAATTTATTTATAAATCACGAATGCTCAAATAGGATAAAAATCAAAAATGGTACCCGACAGGGCTGCCCATTATCTCCCATCTTATTTAATCTTTACTTGGAGCCCTTATTTTTACACCTTAAGCAAAATGTTTTTTATAATTCTCCTGTACTGTATGGAATAAAGGTTAGGATGGCTGCATATGCAGATGATTTAAACATATATTGTACCACACCTGTTTCCGATACTGAAAAAATATTAGCTGCAATAGAAATCTTTGAGAGAATTTCCAACTACAAGCTAAATTTTAAAAAATCTAAAATATTCCCATTAAAGACACCCACACCCTTTTCAATGCTACCATTGATAGGACAAGTAATGACGGAAGAAAAGATAAAATATCTGGGGATTGTCTTCTCAACTGAAAATAGAGATTTTTATAAACAATGTAAAGTCAACTACAGATCAAATAACATTGGATCTTGAAAGATGGAGTAGATTGAAGTTACCAATGATGGCAAGAGCAGCTATCATAAGAATGAATGTTCTTCCTAGAATGTTATATATTTTTAGAGCTGCACAACTCAGAATTACCAAAACATTCTTCAAGCAGCTTCATGTAAGATTGGGAAGATTTCTTTGGGAACCTAGGAAGACGAGAATATCATATGAAAAATTGATGGCTCCAAAAAATATGGGGGGGCTGGAATTACCGGATTTTGAAATGTACTATTTAGTGATTCAGGCCAACAGGATTTTAAAGACGTCTTACTTCGATAGTGATAGTAGAAAATGGACACCCAAATGGGTGCTCTTAACGTACAAGCATATAAATGAAGTGGGAGTCAATGCTAAAGCATTACCCTTTTTAAATAATTGGACAATGAGTAAATATAAGTTAATGGAGCACATCAAAAGCTATGTAATGGCAATTCAAACTCTTTTCGCTTCCTTAAATTTACTAAAATATATGATGGTTTTCCAACCGTTTCATAGGAACCCAAATTTAACAATTGGTGGTCAATTGATTGATCTAAAGAAATTCCCTTTAATCATGGAGTTAACTGTACTCGATTTATATCCTTTTCTAGGAGTACCTGTACATGATATTCTAAAAGAAATAGAACTTCCTATTTCCTATTTAACTATAGTAAGACAGCTAAAAGACTTGGATATAAACTATTTTAATAACTTTGAAATGAAAGGGGAGGATTTAACCATTTCTCGTAATCTATGGGAAGCGCTGTTGCAGGATAGAAAATATATAACCGCAGCATATAAATTGATAAAAGAGAGGAAGTATAATAATTATATTCTTTTATCGAGTTACTGGAGAGAGAAATTGATATTGCCAGATGACAATAAGATATTGGAGGCATTTAAGTTAACATTAAATTCCGTATCCCTTCAGAAACTGGTATTTACGCAGCTGATGATATTTAACAATGCATACTATACTCGTCTCACTTTGTACAAATTTGATGCGAAGAATTCACCCATATGCCAATGCTTAGATCAGACAGCAGATTTGCTTCACATGTTCTGGAGTTGTAAGTGCATTTATAAATTGTGGGATTCATTAAAATTGCAGTTACAAAAAATGGGTTACCAAAATTCAACACTCTCTTGGGAGTTTATGATTCTTCATATTCCCCCGGAGAATCTAGATAAATCAAAAATGATTGTAATTATGAATATTTGCCTATTGATGAAATTATATATAGCCACAAATTGGTTGAATCCAGCCCAGACATCGTGGGAAAATTTCAGATTGTTGGCAATAAAACACATCTTAGCGCATAAACTGTTAATTAGTGACCACAAGAAAAATATCAACAATATAAAAATATGGGAGCAAATTTTTAATATTGTTTTGGCTTAGAGGTTACTATCCACTTTTTCTCGGGAACCATAGTATAGTCTAAATCAACCTTAGTTTAGATAGAGAATGTACAAGATTATTGGCTTTGATTTGTTAATGTTGGATTTTTTATTATTTTCCTTTTGATTGTTAGTGCTGTACCTTTGATCAATACATGAGGTTGATATATATGTGAAATTAACCAATGGAAGCATCTTGTATATATTGTATATAATGTGTGAATTTGTAATATGGTTGTGAAAAATAATAAAAAATGATTATTGAAAAAAAAGGATGTGTCTATACATGCATGCATCAGGTGATGTTCTCCTCCAACTCAGATGGATGGCTGTGTTGAAGTGTGTATCCAACCATGTCAGGTAGGTCTATGCTCTGAGTGATGCTATTGGCAATCTGTAATGTTGTCATGGCCCATTGATTCTGTGTTATTAGTCATACAGGGAACACAGATGTGCTGCCCTCCTTAACATAGAAATTGACTAAGATTTGAATGTATACTTTGGCTGATGGACAGTGGTGATGGGGTGACTTGTGAGACAAACAGCTAGCAGATTGTCTATTGCCACTGGCTGGGTATGTCTGGTGGCATCCACATGCACATTTGTGCTTAGTTGTGTATTTCAATTACCATTTCAATCGTATAGGAATAAATGATTTGTGAAACGACCCCGCCCTGACAGAAATGCTGCACATCTGCAAATCAGCTATAGCTGATAATATCAGCAGAGTCTGGTGAGAGGAAGATGGTAATAGCAGTGTCCCGCATGCTGGTGTAAAATGCTGTCTCTAATGTCAACCAAGTGCATAAACACACACACACACACACACACACACACACACACACACACACACACACACACACACACACACACACACACACCAGCTGTTTGCAGTGAGACTAGAGTCCCTACCTATCTAAGTGCACTGACTAGAGACCTCAGTACTTTACAGAAGCACCATGGCACAAGTCTGACTTTTACAAGGCTGCATGACAATTTATAGTGGCTGACATCAGCATGGATGTTGGAGATAAGATGTTGGGAGGCCTGTGGAATTGGATTGGTAACTGCCAGATACACACTTATGCTCTTAAGACTAGACAGACAGACAAACACACACATTTCAGATTCAGTAAGTGGCTCAAGCACAGTAAACCCGGTGGTATGCTAATTACAGTGTAAGCAGATGAATTGTATACTAAACAACCAATTCAAAATGGAAGAGCTAATCAACAAGCTATAAAGCAACTGTGTAGACTTATTGCTGGTTTTCCTTGCAAATTCTGAAACCTATTGGAATACGGCAATAGAAAGGAGTCAACACAGAAAGTATGTTAGGGGCTGATGTTGCTTTAATTCATGTGTATGCACAACAGGCTGAAGTCTGTGCTGCTGCTACTGCTAATAGACCAAGGCCAACAAGGAGAAGAGGTTTTAGATCCCATTGTACTTATCGCAATCTGCATGAGGTAGAAATTGTAGAGTGCTACAGGGTGGCTAGAGACACACTACAGGAAGTCTGCAACCTATGTTGTCATCAACACAGACCCTGGGCAAACCAAGTGGAAACAGTACGGGTGGAAACAAAGGTATGTGCAACACTTAGATTTTTAGCTACAAGAACATTTCAGAGACAAACAGGGGACATGCTTAGGATGTCACTGGCATCAGCATCCAGAATCCTCCATCAATTCCTGAATGCTATGCTCCAACATACCAGTGATTACATATATTTTCCCTGTACACCTGAGGACAGGGCCACTAATATGCAGGAGCTATACCCTGTAGCACACTACCTGGAAGTACTGGGTGCCATAGACTGTACACATATAGAAATCAAAGAACTACCTGGTGAACAGGGAAGGGGCTATATAAATAGAAATGGCTTCCACTCCATTAACTGCCAAGTCATTTGAAATGCTAAGGAAATCATCATGAATGTGTGCTGGCAACCCAGGCAGTTCCACGACTCACATATCTGGACAACTCCCAACTGTATCAGATGTTTTCTAGGGGTGATATCCCACAGGGTCATTTACTGGGGGATGCAGGTTATGCAATGGAATCATGGTTGATGACACCCATCAAAAATGGACACACGCACCCGCTGAAGAACACTATAATGAGGCACATGCGCCAACCAGAAATATCATAGACCATGTGTTTGGTCTGCTGAAGTCATGGTTCTATTGCCTAGATACATCTGGGGGAGCCCTGCAGCACAATCCATGTACATGTGCTGAAATATTCGCCATCTGTGCTATGCTTCACAACATCATCCTGAGAAAACACCTTCAGCAGGATGAACAAAGGAAAGGGGCACACATTCCACTAGCAATGGCAAGGTTACCACAGCCACACGCAGGTGAGGAGTCAGAAGGGGAACCAGTAGCTGCTCTGGGTGTAGGCAGATGTACGCATGCTCAATATGCCCTCACATTGGCTAAGAGGCAATGCATGGCACACTCACTCACCACGTAAGGGGCTAAAACCTTCATCCTATGCACATACATATAGTAACATTGATGCCAGGCAGTGCTCACAACCTTTACCTACCCATGTAATGGCTGTTTACTGCTAGCATCAGACAGAGTCAGCCCTGAACTAAAGCTGTAGCAACTGCTGGATTTACAAGGTAAGTGTTGAACCTGGAGTGTATTGTGTAATAGTATGAATGAATGGCATACCCTTGCATGTTGCTACTTGGTAATATAAGTAAGTAAAAGGTGGGTGATTTGTACAGAAATAACTTTAACATGTGACAACAGATACTTATGTGAATATGTGTCCTCTATCAAGTAGTAGGCCTTAGGCATCAAAGATTCACACATTCATACCTCTCAAAAGTACTGATAGTCACCAAATGTCCTCAGTTTGGCCTCATGCTTTTGTACTGGAAAAACATTCAAGAGAGAAGTTAGAAAGTAATGAGACACATTTCAGTTTCAGACTTCACAACCCTCAAAAGAATATTAAAAATACTTATGCAAAAAATGTTTTGATACTATCAACTTTCTAACTTTCTAAGACCAAAATATATCAAAAGTACAATTAGCAAAACATCAAAAACGCAGATATACTAAGCACTAACTCAGTTACGCACCCTGAGCATCAGATACAAATGTTATGTATCCCTGAATCCATAAGAAAGAACACAAGGATCTGGCACAGTTATAATCACTTGCACAGAATGTAGTGTGAGTAGGGGCACCACAAAGCCTAGGCTGACAAAAAAGGTAAGTGGGTGTGTGTGAATAAGAAAGAAAAACAGGCAGACATTCAGATAAAGTAAGTAACAAATGGCCAGGGAGACAAAATGATCTTTAAGCTTCACGGCTGAACCATGTAACTGTTGTGTATTTGTCTGTATGGGCCCTCCAGGTGAAATTGGTGTGTGACTGTCTGCAGGAACACAGACATGCTCTGTGCTAGCTCTACATTTTGGTATGCCAGACAGGTGTGAGCAGTGCATGGCAGAGGTGGCAGTTCATTGTTGTACCCAACCACAAGAACTGCCTCTGCCAGAAGTTGCACTGGCATGTCCACGCCCATGGTCAGAGGAACTGCTGCTACCTGAATGTGATTGACTTCTGCTGGATGAGCTCCCCTAATGAGGATGCCCAGGACCACAACCCCATGGCCTGCCACATCTGGGTGCAGACACCTCAACCACTGATGGAGCAGTGGAAGTAGTGACACTATGGGAGCATAGTCATGCACAGCCATATTGACTAACATCAGATGACCTATGCCCACATGGATGCCATCCCTCTCCCAGCAGATGTTCCATCACAGACACCACCTATTCAAATCTGTCATTCACCTGATTCATTGAATCAGCAACATGGTGGAGGCAGTCATGCATGTCAGCCTGTGCCACATCTAAAACCCTAAGCCTTTCTCTGGAGGACCATTTGGAACATGCCTCTGTCTCCATGATGGCCCTAAACATATGTCAAGTGGCACAGGAAGACACACCTATATCAGGTGGAGGATGGACAGCAGGCCTCCTCCGAACACCCCTAACAACCCTCCTGCTGGCACCTCACCCACACTTTGGCAATGGCCAGACTTAAGAAGCACTCAAGTAGCAGTAACCACATTTTCCTGATCAAATGTCTCACCCTCCACCTGTCCAATATCTGAGGGCTCACTGGAATGGGTTGGCATAGGCCTACTGGCTGTATCAAATGGAATTACAGGGGATGGTTCAATGCCAACCTTAGTGTCAGATTCAACCTCTGCACCTCCGATGCCTCTGTTTGCCCACCATCATCAGAGTCCACCATTACTCTGACATTAGGTGGTAAGAGTCCTACACTTCCAATGCCAGGATTACCTATGATAATAAACAACAAACACAGGAAAGAAATTAATACCTACACTACTATAGTCCAATATATGCTAACAAACTAACAGTAGTGTCACTACTACAGACAGTAGTGCAATACAAGCAACAGTCCTGACACCCACATCACACATATGGATAAAATAAATATTTCTTTGATCTGCTGTTTAGTACTGACATAAAAATGTTTGGTTTATCACGTGCAGATGATGCTCAGCTTCCTATAGATGATGGTCCTGGAAGAAGGTAAGCAAAAGGTAAAGACACCATCATCACAATTAACAGTAACACAGGGGCGTAAAAGTTTTTGCCGTTTTTAATTTCACCAAGTCTTTTGGGTTTCTAATACCATGACAGGAATGGACCCCATTCCTAAGTCAAAGTACGATTAAAGTTCATGAAATTAGTATTGTTTCACTCTTTGATGTTAGATAAAAGTGCTCTTCGCAGCACAGGCAATGTGCCCAGTAATGACTCCTTCTGCAATTCATACGGTGTTAACAGAAATTGGTAACATCTAAATATGATTGTAAATTCTTTTTTATAAGACCAGTTGCTCCTACTACTACTGGAACTGTCTGGGTATCTTTCTTCCACATAGCTCTCATTTCTGCCTGCAGATCAACATATTTTATGACTTTGTGTCTCTCTGTATGCAAGACACTGTAGTCACTGGGTGTGGCAATTTCAATGATCAATGCTACTTTTGTCTTCTTTTCCTGGACCACTATATCCGGTTTTCTAGCATCTGTCTTTTGAACTGTTGGTATTGGGTGATCCCATGTGATATAAACTTCATCATCTTCTATGATTCTTTGTGGCTCATGTTTCCAATGTTTTTCAGCCACTTCAATACCATAATGTTTGCACAATCTCCAGTGTAACAGTCTCGCCACATTATTATGCCTTTCAGTGTACAGTCCCTTTGCCATTAGTGCGTCGCAGCCAGCAACAAGGTGTGTGACTGTTTCTAATTTGGTTTTGCAAAGCCTACATATATCTGTTTCTCTCACATGTTCAATGACCTTTGTAAACCAGCGTGTATGTAATCCACTGTCTTGGGCTGCCAATATTAACCTTTTATTTCTTGATGTGACTTCACCTCTCCTTAACCATTCCTGTGTTCATTCTTGATTAAAATGAGGCTCTTCCAGAAGTTTTCTATACTTGCAACTATATTTATGTTTTTTCCACATTTCTTGCCTTCTTATCTGGTCCTTCACCTTATATTCTTTCTTTTGTTTTTTTAGCACATTGAGTTGCTGCCTGATTTTTATCCACTTCTGGTTTGATTTCCATTCCTGCTTGATGTCGATATGCTTCTGCTAAATTAAGCAGAGATGCCATGTTATCTTTATTCTCCTCATGTTTCAAAACTTTCACTACATTTGGATCTTGTGAGGTCAGTAAATATGTGTGAAGTCCCATGACTGCAGATCTATACATGTAATTAATTTCAAGGAGGCCCATACTTCCTTCAGGACGGGGAATATATAATCTTGGTAGACACTGATTTTTATAAGTCATTTGGTGAGCATGAAGCATCCTTCTTGTTTTAATATCCAATCTATCCAACACTTTTTGGGGCCAATCAGTCACTCCAAAACTATAAGTTAGGACAGGAAGAGCAAACTGATTTATGGCTTGGATCTTGTTCCTAGATGTCAGTGCTGTTTTCAGGATCAATTTAAGTCTTCTAAAGTATTCCGTACTAAGCTTTATTCACATTTGTTCATGTTTTATTGCTGATCCTTCATCAATTCCCAAATATTTATACACTCCCTCTTGCTCAAACTCTTTTATATCACATTCTTGTCCCAAACTGATATTTTCCTGGTGCTGCAGTTTTCCTTTATTAAAGGTTGCTTTTGCGCATTTATCAAGGCCGAATGACATTCCAGTATATCTGAAAAAGTTTTGACAACCTGCAGCTGTGCTTTCAGTTCCTCATCTGATGAGCTATACAGTTTTAAATCATCAACAAAGAGAAGATAAGAAGTCGATAGACTTTGTTGTTTTCTAGAAGCCAAATTGTAGCCATGACCTAAGCTGTTAAGTAAACAGCTTAAAGGATTAATGGCAAGGCAAAATAGTAACGGTGACAGGAGGTCACCCTGGAATATCCCCCCTTAGATTTTTATCCCTGGGATAATAATCTGTCCCTTATCATGGCTTAATTGCAAAGTGGTCTGCCACTGTTTCATGGTTACTGTAATGTAATCAATCAGTGTAGGATGTACCTTATACATTTTTTAGCACTCTTTTATCCATGAATGTGGGATACTATCAAATGCTTTTTTATAGTCAATCTATGCCATACATAGATTCTTCCCTTTCTTACAGTTCTCCACTATAACTTTATTTAACAACAAATGATCCTTTGTTCCATATGACTTTCTTTTGTTGCCCTTTTGTTCTACTGTCATAATTGTGTTTTCTTCTAAATGACTATAAACTCTGTCTGCGTCAATCCCCGTGTATAGCTTATACATCGTTGGAAGACAAGTTATTGGTCTATAATTTTTAGGGTAGCTTGCAGGTTCACTCTTAAGTAAGAGCATTGTTTTTCCTGTTGTTAACCAGTGCGGTGTCTATTTGGGGTGTGCATATAAATAGTTCTTACTCATGGCTAGATCCTCATGTAAAGAAGTTAATACTTTAAGCCAAAAGTTAGGTACTGCATTTGGACCTGGGGTTTTCCAATTAGAGGCTTTTCTCAACTTTGTTTCAATCTCTTTAGCTGTTATTTCATCCCATTTCATATCCTGTACCTTTAAACTTCTTATTCTTTCTTTTACTTCTTCTATACATTTAGCATCTTTGTTATGTTCCACAGGATCTTCATAGATATTTCTGCAAAATGTATCTACTTCCTCTTTTTTTGGCAGCCTATCAATTCCTTTTACCTTACTTCCCAGTTCTCTATAAAACTTTTTTTGGGTCATCAATAAATTGCTTATTTTGTACTTTTCCCTTATATTTATCTTCATATCTTCTAAGTCTTTCCGCCTGTCTTGAAATTTTTAATTTGTTATCTCCAATAGTGCATAATAGATCCTGGTCTGTTTAATACTGTGCATTACTTTTATCACATCTATCTTACTTAATATTTTTCTTGATCTGTTCTCTCTTCTATAATCTTCTAACAATGACAGTTCTTCTCTTAGCTGCTTTATAGTTTTCTCTATGTGATATTTCCATGATGGTATTCGCTTTCGCCCCCTCTTTTCCCTCGCTACCCTATGTTCCTGTGGTAGAATTTTATCAGTTATTAATTTAGCAGCACAGTAATATATTCTGTTTACTTCTGTTATATCGCATGGATCTCTATGGACAGTCCTAATTACTGTGTTCATTTGTTTTATAAAGCTTCTGACTTTTGAGGTTTTATTAACCTTCTGCAGTCTATTTCACTCATTGATCTTGATATATCTGTCTTTGTCTATTAAATCAAGCACCTCTTCTCTTAACTCCTTTTCTTCCATACTGAGGGCACATCCCTTGTTTTCCATTTCCTGCGGGCATTCTATAGAAAGTTCTATAGCATCTTCTTGTGGCACATTCTCTTCAGTTTCATCCTGTGTCATCTGTTGTTTTGTCATATGGGAACTCACTGGCCTATCACTCCTCAACATTGACTGCATCAGAGTTTCCACAGTTTCCTGTTCCTTTCCTTCCTGTCTAGCTTCAAGTGAACTTTTATACTGGTTTCCTGTGGAAGGCTCCAAAATATCTTGATATGGCACCTGACCTGTTGCTTCCTGTTCCACTGGTTTCCCCTTAATTTGGATATCCATTGCTCTACCCTTTGCCCTTTATATGTCCATTAATGATACTTTTAACAAGTACGTGCATGACACATCCACCCTAAACCATGTGTAATCAATCAGAATGTGTTGTTAACTGCATCAATCAACAACTGTCCTCCCCCCAAATTAATTTAATGTTAACCAAACTTAAGTATTGCTGTCAATATTTTACTATACAAGAAGTATTTAACGATTGAGATAGATAAGCCTACCTGGAAGCTCCTCCTAGTTCATACTTGTCCTCCCTGAAACAGCAGCACCAACATCAATGACATGCTGCTGTGCACTTCCCAGTGAGCTTGTCTGGATCCCTGACAGTGGACAGGAGCTCTTAATTTTCTGTTAGGGTGGATATGCAGCAGGCCACCTCCAGTACCCACCCATCCATGGGCCACTGCAGCTACTGTCCTCTGTGCCAATGAAATCATGTCAGTGGCCTTATGGCACACCTGATCATATGTCCTCCTCTGACCCCCAACTGTGTTCATGTCAGCAGCTATCTGCTGCCAAATTTGCATTCTGACTGACATATCCCCACATCCACTCTCAAGCAGAAAGGCATCATGATGCCTAAACACTTGCACAATTACTTCATTTTCAGGGTCACGGAAGGAGGGGGTGGGTTCTGGGATTGGGATACCTGGGTTCCATAGCCCTAGGTGACATAAAACACAAAAGAAGGATAATACATGTAAATCTCACATGAATAAAAATCCTGTTTCAATATAACACATAAAAGGTAGCATTTCATTGGAGAAACATAAAACAGTCAAGATATTCAAATATAAAAAAATGAAATGTGAGGTTATAACATATTAGAGTCACCATACCTCTTAACCTCTTAGTGCAGGAAATCTGGACAAAGCCTGACACAATGGGGGAGAAGGCCCAAAATTAGGGACAGATTTAAACGTTGCTTTTATAAACTTTAAAAGTTGCTAGAATAACAGAATCTGTAACATTTTTCTGAAGGATATGAAGTCTGAATCTCAAATGTATGCCACTATATAGTGACTTAAATCCTCAGATCACCCCAGTTATTTGCCAGAAAAACACCAATTTTATGAGGAACAGATCAAAAATATTAGGTAAAAATTTGGACATTCTGCAAAAACCTGGACTGTTGAGAGGTATGATAATGATGCACAAAGCAAGGTTGGATCCAAAACAAGGAGAGTAACAATAGCAAAAAATACTATTTGTGCCAAAACAGAAATGCAGTTTTGCTCCCTCAACTCACAAACAGGAGGCAAATTACACATTTTGCTAACAAACCATCAATGAAATGCTAAAAGTGCTATCATATAATCTGTCCCTGAAACGTGTACAGATTTAACACAGAAGATTCCATTTTAAGCTATTGCTAGTCATGTGTATGTGTGGCCAGCACTCCCCTAAAGGTGTGTATGTTCCATCCTAGAAGGCTAACACCCCTGTGTCATTGACAATATAAGGCATTTACATTTCACAGAAATAACAACAGAAGAGTGTACAGAGAAAAATAGTTGTAACATTAGCACTTATGGTGACAGTTAATAATGCTGTGCATATGAGAAAGTGAAATGAATGACAAACATGCCATGCCACCATCACTGCACTTCTAAGAAATGCATTCTGATAAAAGCAGCATTTGCTACTGCATGTGTATATATATATATATATATATATATATATATATATATATAAAATATATATATATGTGTGTGTGTGTGTGTATATATATATATATATATATATATATATATATATATATATATATATATATATATTATATATATTAACAGATTTTTCTTACTGACACTTCAGTATATGATGCAGTATATAGCTGAAACACACAAGAATACCTTATCAAGATCAGTAGTCTTCTGTGCAGATAAATCCCAAAGTAATACCTTGTTCTGTGTTATTCACATAAACAAGTCTCCTCACCTTAGGGTTCCCTTTTTATAGTGTAGCTGCAGGGCTGTGAGCACAGTGAAGATGGAAATGAGGTGTGAAGTCATTAGAATTGTTGAATCCCAAATACTTGGCTCCGTGTAGCATATGTAAACAAAGTGCAGGCAATCCCTCAGTGTTTGTTGCTAATGGATTGCAACTCTGAATGATTATAGGTTCATAGGTTCATAAATAGGTACTAGGCAATCGACCCAAGGGCCTAAGTAAGCCTAGCCAACAAGGTTCCCTGGCTTATGCCACCCAAGAAAGTTAATTTCCTGTGCCGCTGTCGAGCAGAGGCACAGAAGTGATCCCCGGGGTGTATTTCCTATTTCCCATCCAGTCATCAAGATTTTTCTTGAAGAGTGCTAATGAGGAACTTTGCTTGACATAGATGGGTAGCTTGTTCCAGAGTATAGGAAGTCTCTGGGACAGGAATCTATCCTTCCAGCATGTCCTGTTTATTGTGTTGACAAGGTTTAGGTCTCTAGAGCGTGTAGCTCAGAGGGATTGGGATTTCTTTAGGTGTAGCATGTCCATCAGCTCTGGGTTTAACATAGCTTTATATGTTAGGCAGAGATCTTCTCGGAATAGGCAATATGCTACAGAGTAAATCTGGAGGTTTTTGAGATGGTCAGTGTAAGGCATCTGTTTGAGGCCAGTAATCCTCTATGTGACGTACTTCTGTGGCCTTTCCAGCTGCTGCAGAAGTCTGGTGAGGTACATTCCAAAAGGGGCATTGTTGTCTATAATGGGCCTAATGAATGCCAAGTAGAGGGGAACAATGACCTCTTTTTTCCTGGATGAGAACCCTTTTGTGATGAGATGTGCCACATAGAAGGGTTTCCTGACTACTGTGGCGATGTGATTATCAAAGGAGAGACTACTGTCCACCTGGGTCCCAAGGTCTCTTATCACACATTCAGCATTAAGTAGACTGCTGTTTATGTGGTAGTTCATGGATATAGAGTTTTTACCAAAGGGGATGACAATGCACTTTTTGGCATTGAGCTTGAGGCCATGCCTCTGACACCAGGCATCTGTCTCAGTGAGGCCCTTCTGTAGGATGTCCACATCATTTGGGGACTCAACTATGGCTCCTAATTTGCAGTCATCTGTGAACTTCATTAACCAGAGGCCTTCTGTGTTAGCCTGTACTTCAGAGAAGTAGATACTAAACAGGAGAGGTCCCAGGACTGAACCCTGTGGTACTCCACTTGTTACTGGTTTGAAGTCAGATTTGGAGTCTGCAACTTTTACAGTGTGGGTTCTATCAGTGAGCCAGTTGGCAACCCATCTTGTGACGTAGGGAATTATACCTAGTTTAGTGAGTTTAGCTATAATTCCAGGATGGGGGATGGTGTCGAAAGCCTTGGCAAGGTCAAGATAGGCTGTGTGAACTACCTTACCCTCGTCTACGGCTTTGGCGACTGCCTCAAAGAAGCCAATCAGGTTCAGAAGACATGATCTGCCTTTCACAAACCCGAGCTGGGTGAGGTCCAAAGTTTGGAGATTACCAATGTCTTTCTTTATGAGTTCCATGATGATATGTTCCATGACATTGCAGACCAGGCTCATCAGGCTAATAGGGCAATAGTTCCCAGGATCAGTGGTGGCTCCCCCTTTGTGGAGTGGATTAACTGTTGCTGTGTGCCATTCAGTGGTCACAAAGTCTGACATGAGACTATGATTGAACATGGTGCTTAGGTGAGGAGCCAGTTAGTTCTGAAGTTCATGTAAAATGCAGCCTAGGATGTTGTCTGGTTCTTTGGATGCTGTGTTTTTGGTTTTAGAGAGTGCAGCTTTTACCTGCATAGATGTGATTACAGGGACTTTGCATTCATCCTGTATAGATATGGGCCCTTTAGGGGGTGAGAAGGGGGTAAAGTTAGCACTGAACCTATCTGCCAGGATGTTGGCAATACCAGTTGGTTCTGTATTTTTTTATGCTGTTGAACTGTAACTCATAGCAGATCTGGGTGTTGCCATTGAGATTCTTGACATAGCTATAGAATCCTTTGTGGTTTCCCTTAGAATCAATGGTGATTTTGTTTTCATAGCTAGCTTTGAAGGATCTTATAAGGGATCTCATCTTCTTACTGAGGCTGACCAGGGAGCTCCTCCACTCATGGGATTTTACTCTCTTTTGCATCAGTTTCTTCCTTCTGTTGTAGTTTGTTTATGGCAGGGGACCACCAGATTGGCTTCCTTTTTGTAGAGACAAGGAAAACACAACAGCAATTCAGTCTCCCCTATCTCCAGTGGATGTGTCAGCCAGGTTAGACTTACAAAGTGTAGAAGTAATTGTATCAATGTTTTAAATGTAAGTAAGCAGCACACATTTCACTGTTTTTGTTCAGTAACATCTAACCTCCCCTTCATTTGTTGTTAACTATATATTATTGCCATTTAATATCCTCACATATTATAAGGACAATGATACAGAATGTCTTACAGACTGGATGTCTCAGATTACTGGTTAGATAAGACAAGAATGAGCAACAAACACAGAGAGATAAGACAGAGCTGCATTTATGCAAGCAATAGTCATAAATGGTTGTGTGATCACTCAGTGCACTATATCTGAAATGAATACATGTGCAAACATCATACTTTTTTAGTAGTGTAGATGATGTTGCAATTGTTTATATGCACAATGATTTTAGTTGTCTGCTGCAAAGCTGTTTGTATGACAATGAGGGATACAACACCCTTGCTGTGTTTTGAAGGTTCCTTGGAGTGAGAGTTCAAATCCAGTAAAAATATCTCATGTGTACCAACATAAATTTTGTAGTGTTGTTTATTTAATATATTTCATTTCTTCATTTCACCTAATTTCCCTTTTTTGTGTTTTTCATTTTTTTTTTTTTTTTTAATGCCAGTGTTTGCATGATGACTGGCTTAACATAAACAAGGCAAAGAGAGAAACAATGAATGTTGGGTTTAGCTGTACTGATTTCATTTGCATGACACTTAGCAGTGCACAAATCTGCACTAGTGGCCCACACAGGAAGCAGACAGAATACCTGCAGACAGGGCATAGACAGCGTAAAGGTCAAAAAGGATACATTGTTGCAGATTTTGCTTTCCTTTGGGCAAAGCCACAAAGCAACATTGTGCGGCAGTTAGCATGCTTTCCCAACACCTGCAGCTATTGAACACCTGCAGCCAGGACACAGACAGTCAACAATTAAAAACAGATACATTCTATTAATTTTGTTGGGCACATCACACACAAATGCTAAGTGGTGTTGTGCAGTATTTAACATGCAGAACTTAAGAATGAATAGGGTATTATGCAGCTGTCATTTAAGTATTCCTGTGACAGCAGGTGTAAGTGTAGGGCTGTAATATACAGGGTCCTGGGTTCTAATAAAGAAAGTGCAACATATATTTACTCTTGTGACAGTCCAGTTTATAGTAATGAACAGGCAAATATACAAGTGTTATTTCAACATTCTTGTGGCAACAGGTATAAGTGTAGGCCTGCCATACATGTGGTTCTGGGTTCTAATACAGCAAACTTCAGACATTTTTATTGTTGTTTCATTTCACATTATATTTAATCTCATGTATAACACTTTAGACTTAATAATAAGTAGTGGAGATTATATGAATTATATGTATGAAGGATAAGACACCCTTACTATGTTTTCATATGTACGACTGAGGGTATACTGTCTACTTTGTTTGTGTAAGTATAATGCTGCTATCTGGACTTGGATGGCATTCACACTTAAATAAGACACATGCACAAATGAGTCTATATAGAAGAAGCTTGACAGGTCACACATGCACATGGTTAACACCTCAAATTGTCATCTGTATTTATGAATGATTTGTGACTATGCCTGAGAAGCACTTCTTCTGTGGCAAAGATGGAAATTCACCCCTATGGAAGAAAATGCGTTGTTCCATATTCATAGGTTGGAATCTCACACTGTAAGAATCAGTTTTATCAGTGTATAAAGCCAAACCAAAAATGTGTCGGGTCATGAAATTTATGCCCCCAGTGCATGTCAAGAAAGTCAAATCATCCAACAGTTACAGGAGCAGACACCCCTCAAACTAATGTCAAGTGTCAGATTAATCTTCAAATTTCAAAAATTGCTTTCCTCCCTGCTTGACACTGTTGCTCTCCACTTAATATCATGCAAACATTGTTGGCTTCATTTCTTGAGTTTGTGTGCTACCAGTAAATGTGATAACAGGAATTGGCAGGAAATCATCATTTGCCATTGCTCTACTTTTGGGATAAAAGATGTCTGGCATTAGAGAGAAAGGTGCCCAATTTAGGGCACAGAGGTAGGGTGCTCAGGAATCCAGAATATTTATTGGACTCTTGGTAAAGTGTCCCAGCCAAAGGCTTCTGAAGGGGGACTATTCTGGCTCCCAGTACAAGTCTGAGGCTTGGAATAGTCTGACCAAGGCTGTATCCAGTGCTACTGCCATCCCACGCACTGGAGAACAGTGTAGACACATTTCAATTACCTAAAAAGGTGCAAGAGAGATATACTCAACCAATGGCTCGATGAGCTTTAGACTTGTAAAATCCCACAGTTGTGTAAGTATGCTAATAAAGATAATTTATAATATATAGAAAGCTAAATTTAGGAAAGATTGGCATGCATAATGCTCTTTTCTTTTCTTTTCACAGCTAATCATGAAACTGAGTTGAGTCGTCAGGCTCATGCTGATCATTTGAAGAGACTGAGGGAAGCAAGTGGTATGTATGCAGCACAAGAGGCATATTATTGTAGCTTTAAAAGTTAAAGGTAGAAATTGTTTTGTTTTTTGTACAGTAGTAGCAAAGTGAACATGCATAGCCTAACTGTATAAGCAAGTATGCATGCATAAGTCTGTAGCACAAACCAACTTTAGGAGTCAAGTGTAATATTGTAGTCAGAGGTTATGGGTTCAAATACCATGAGTAATAACTATACAATACTGTGTTTCTTTAATAATATTACAAAAACTAAACTGTATACAAGTGGCATAAATGCCCTGTTGTTAACTGTAATCTATATAATCGGAGAAAGCTTATGTGCAATATATGCACATTGCAAGGATTACACTGAGCAATCCATAATATAGTTTGCAGTTGTTAAGACATATACTTAAATATAGCAGTTCAAATAAAATAGTTGTATAATTGTGATAATACATTGTATGTCACATATAATAGTACTAATTGTATCTTTTTTTCTCTCACCTTAACCCTCCTCTCATTTTTAATTTTTATGTGTCATCAAAATGTCTCCATGTTATCCATCTGTAACGAATCACTAAATGCTTCACAGCACAGTGAGGTAGGCTAACCTCAGTGGGTCAGCCTGCCTCCACTCCTCCAACTCCAGCATCAGTGCCCAGCACATCTGAGGTCCAACTTGACAGTAGTGCCTCTGCTACCCCTGTACTACCTGCACCCTCAGGTAGCAGAATCCCAGCAGCTGGTTCTCTGGTACCTTCCAGGAGTACTGGCAGAGGTGGGGATTACTTCACCCGTCAGGAGATGCCAGGGATGGTGTGTAGGGTCATGCACCCCACCATTGCTGTACCCATATGCTGAATGGAGAGGCTGCTCTCCCTCATGGTCCATAGGAGGAGAAGACATAAAGCACTCCAGCAGCCAGTGGAGTAAGTGGACAATTATGACAGTCCTGTGGGTGAGGACTAGATTCTCACTGTCTCCATGGTCGCTTCCCTCCCCCCAATCATACTGTTCTCCCACCATTTGTGTCCCTCACCATCCCTGTGTGTTGTCTTGTTTGTTCTGTTTGTTTGCATTTGCTTCCTCACCTATCCAACTTACCTGACCTAGAAATACCAACATCCCTTACCTAGCATTCCTCTCTTACTGAAGTAAAAAAGCAAAAATGGGCACCTCTCTCACAAAAAATAAATCATCCCATACATAGCTCTCCATTTCACACATGTGCCTTCTTGACATACTTGATTCAGTCCAGTTCCCTATACAACAGAATTGTGTTGTTGTCACCTCTCTTTGTTGAGGTTACAGTCCAAATTCAGGTAATATTCTGCATATATTTTCAGTTTATGCTGTTAAAGAAATGGATAGCTGCGGTTCTTTCCAACCACCCTTCCTGCACATTCCTATGCTGCTTTCCCTTTGTTCTTCCCCCTGCTTGCCTCCCATTTCACTTCTTTCCCATCTATCCCATTTAGCACCTATATTCTAGTCAAAAATAGAATCACGCACAACACACATAAGTACCAAGAAAATCAATAGAGCCCTTCACTTTTTGACCTCTGTGTTTATGTTGAATTTGGCATCATGCACCAATGCCAAGAGATTATGAAAGGCTGTTCTGTGGTGTGGTGTGGTTACCTCCACACAATGCCGCTTAAACAGGGTCCCTATTATTTTAGTGAATGCAATGAATTGCGAATGCTGTTTAGTCGAACGTTATTACGCAAAATGACAAAATACCGAACGCATGGAATGGCAATTTTTTTCCTAGGGAAAAAAAATCACTGGGATATTTTTGGGACTTTGCCATTTCCTCCACTGTGGTGCGATCTCAGAGTTGGTACATTTAAGTAGGGGGGTGGGGGCTAAACTCCCCACTTTATTTTGTGTTTTGATTTTGATTTTTTTATTTTTTTTACAGATCAGTGATTTTTTTTCTCTGGGAAAAAAATCACTGATCCGTGTGGTCGACATTTTGGGTTTTCGGGGGTCAATTATATAGCATTCGCAATTCAGAGCGCTCGCTTATAAAATATAGACCTGATTAAACATGCTGCCTATGTCAAAATACAGTAACATGTGGTGAAGAAAGAGTAAAGTAAAATTGCTTTGCTTTATCAATACCTATTTAAATGTATTACAGACACCTGGATTTGAAGCCTATATCATCTGGGCTCGAAAAGGAATGCGTCAATGCATTTAAACTTTCTGCCACATAGTCAGCTAAGCAGCAGATGTGTTTCATACCCTCAGTACTGAGAACTCTCAAAATGTAGCAATGAACCTTGTGTTTGCACATTGCTTAACTATGAGCAAACAGGGAAAGTGGTAGAAATGTGTATCTTGCATGATCAAACACTTTGCTGACCATCGTGCAGACATGCTGCTCAGTGGTGCACTATGCAAAGTGGACAATAGCATGTATTATTTTTGTTTATTGTCCATTTAGTCTTTATGGAATGAAACTACATGTGAAAACATAAAAAATGAAGGCCCTATCTAAGAAAATGTCACATATTTACGATGCAACCATGTGTTAACTCCACCCATGTACTGTACATCTGATCTCTCTGTACTTATTCATAAATATATCAGCTACACTGCAAAAAATAATAAAAATACCATACACACCTTTAGAATGACAATACACATTCAGATTTTTAAATACTTGAAATAATGTGGACACCTGTCTGAATATAATTTGTAAAGCTGTCTCTTAAAGTATACCTGCACACTGGGACTCAACCACCACATACTACACATTGCACACTCATCAATCTGGTAACATGCAGAACGTGAAATATCTTGACAGTTGAATATGCCTACACATCCATTTCATGCAGGCCTCCCAACATCTAGTGCTGATATCATCCACTAAATGTTGCCCTGCAGTCTTGTAAAAGTCAGACTTGTGCCATGGCACATGTGTAAAATACTGTATTCTCCTGTCTGTGTACTTAAATAGGTAGGTATTCTGTTCTTACTTCAGTCAAGTGAGAGGTGCGTATGTGTGTGTGTGTGTGTGTGTGTGTGTGTGTGTGTGTGTGTGTGTGTGTTTGTGTCTATATAGACAGAGGAGTATAAGTGTGCATCTGATAGTTATCACTCCAATCCCATGGATTGACAATATTTTGACAATTGCAGATGTCTACACATCCATTTCATGCAGTTATCACAACATCATCTCTCCAAACACTCAGTGCTGATGTCATCTACCATAGACTGCCCTGCAACCGTATAAAATCAGACTTGTGCCGTGGCACTTGCATAAAGTACTGTGATTTTGAGTCTGTGTACTTAGGTAGGGGTTCTGTTTTCACTGCAGTCAACTGGGAGATGTGTGTATGTGTTTGTGCACTTGCTGAACATTAGAGAGAGCATTTTACATCAGCATGTGGGCCACTGCTATTACCATTTTTCTCCTCACCATTCACTGGTAATGTTGTCAGCTACAAAGTGTTTTCTGACACTCTCCAAGACAGACTTGAGCTGTGGCACTTGTATTAAATACAGAGCTCTCTAGTAAGAGCACTTAAATAAGTAGGGGTTCTGTTCTCACTGCAGTCAGCTGGGCTGCGTGTGTGTTTGTGCACTTGCTTAACATTAGAAAGAAAATTTTACACCAGTATGTGGGACACTGTTATTGCCATTTTCTTCTCACAAGACACTGATGATGTTATCAGCTATAGCGGATTTGCAGATGTGCAGCATTCCCATCAGAGCAGGGTCAGAGACTGGCCTGTAGGCCAGACACAAGTCACCTAATCCTATAAGATGCAGATTATAGTGACAGGGCTTTTAATCTATCCACATACATCATGGCATGGTATGTAGGGCCTGTATTTTCTTGGTGAGACATCATGGGCCTCTTCTATATGGACAGTAGTAATATCCCGGCTGTATGCAACAGACATGTGTGAGATGTTAATGCTACATCCATGTCTTTTACATTTTTTAGATGCCCTGAAAGAAGTCATCAAGAGCATGCATGATGAGAACACTATAATCCTATGGAATTGACTAGGCCAAGGCATTTGACACAAATTGACACTGAGGTATTCACTCAACATTGTCAGATGTGGCCATAGGCACGTATATCAATGGGTCCCATGTGTGGCATCAAAATATGTTGAAATGTGTGACGTGACATATATCTCTGTTCCAGTGATCAGGTCCATACATCAGGGCAAACTGCTAGGCCCTTTCCTTTCCATTATTTAAGTCACAAAAGTCAAGAATGACATATACATACTGTGTCCAAACAGCTGTCTGGAGGATTACAGATTTTGATTAAACATTGAGTCCAACTGTGATATCAGTAGACTACAGACAGTATCAACACACACCAAAGATTGCTGCCACAGTGATGACAACACATGAGATGAAACAAAAACATGGGGGGATTTGTTACAGTATGAAAACAAATGCACAACCCAAGGATGATTAGGATGATGTAGACATCAGACACTATAATCAGACCAATTGGTATGTGACCTGGGTCCTGGTGTAGATGGCATGTGGAACATCCACAGCATGTGGCCACAGTGGTGAGTACTACCTTGTATGTAACACAACTACTGAGTATGTGCAGAATATCCACATCAAAGGCCATGATACCTCCATAGTTCACAGCCTTAATCACACCAATAACTGAGTAGTATGCACCCTTTTTCAAGTACCTCCCTACACATCTTCCTTGATGTGTAACTGAAGTGTAACACATTTGCCACAGTGATCTTTCACACATCTCATTGACCATACCTAGGTATTCTTTTTGTTGCATAAATATTACTGCCTGATGGTGCAGAGCACCCATCAAGGTGTTACACCAGATGAATGTGTGATACCTGTTCCGATGATGCACACAGTACATACATAGTTGTTTGACAACATTGATGGTATGGGTTATATTCATGACAGTATGGATTGTGACATATATATGCCATGCACACCAGTCAGCTAGCCTGGATTTATAATGTGACATACAGGTATAGCAGTGTCCCTCCTAACACCTCCAGCAGATGCTACAATGTCAGCACAGTGTGCTTGATTACCCTCATAGATTGCAGGTTTGTCATAATAGTTGTAGAGGTGTATTTATGCAGAATCATCTATGAACAATGAGAATCACATATGTTGTGTCAGAGACATGGGATTAATGTTGGTATTATTCTGATATTGTGCATGACTGTGCATGCATCTTTTACTGCTGTCCATGAGGCTATAACTGTGTCCCACTTATTAGAGACCTCTGCTGACATTACACTCCTATTTAGGTAAGCCAGTTTGCACAGGTTCACAATATGGACCCAACACCAATTGTATATAACATCCCGGATAGATGTCCTCTCAATTGTTCATGTCAGGATGCTTTCAAACAAAGACATAATCTCCATTGTTGTATCACCTTGTCTGACATTCACATAATATGCAATTTTACTGTGATATGCATACTGTACTATGCTGACATGTGATTAATGTTCCTGGTACAACTGTCTTCCATTTACATACCTTCATCTGTTGTACATTACAATGTTTCACCTGTCCTCTTTCCCTGTGTTAATTCCTACAATTCATCTGTTTGTCCCTATGCAATACACACACTTACCCGACTGTTTATTTTAAATGGCAGTCCATGTACCCTTACAGATCATTTATGTAACTTTTGTACAGAATGGCTGCAATGGGATTTCACAATGCTCTGCACTTCATACACTGTCCTGTACTTTGTTTGCACCATACAGATTACTATGTAATAAACCCTGGTAATCATTGTGGCACTCCATGCAATACCGCTAACCTAGATTGCAGTACTCTAAACAGGTTTGCTATTCCTGTTGCTTTACATGGTTCCCTGGCTGGCCACATTGTTGCCAACCATAAAACCGTGTTTTTTTATGTTTAAATGCAGTGCACACCATGAATATGTAATTACCACTGCTGCTCAATGAGCAAACATTTAAACTCCATGTAGGCTTTGTGCAAAGTCTACACAGAGTTTATTGAATCCCAAAGATAATCTTTGCCATAGATTAGACAATAGCAAACATGGAATCTTAAACATTTTACAGCTAGCGTTCAGGGATTTCAATGTAGATTCAGACATAATATTGATTTCAACCCCGGCTTCTAACTTACTTGTCAAAGACATGCCTCTAATCATCATCTTTTCTGTCCAGTAATTTATTTAGCTGTGGTTATCTCCTTGAACTGCATTCACATTATCACTTTTGCAGTCTCTGTATAGTGCTGTTACATTTTATTTATTTTATTTTATTTTACATTTGTTTACTGGAAAAATCTGACTGGACACAAGTCCTTTTTTCAGCGGAGGCCTTGGGAGAACATACAAGAAAAGGTCCATGTACATCATCTAAGTGTAAATAAGGTAAATATACAAGTTCTACATAAAGAAATGTTACAGTGTTGTGAGCATGTTGACAAAATACAGGAACACTGTCTATTGCTGAGAATGCATAAAAAAGAACAATGTTGTATATACCCTAATTAGAATACAAGTACATCATATGAAGCTGAGAAATGGATATAAAATAATACTGAACATTTTTACAGAACTATGCAAGTTAATTTGTTTATATATTAAAAATCAATGGGTGAACATGTAGAAAGACATAAAAGATAGTATTTTTTTACCCTTATTTACTAATTCCTTAGCAAGAGATATGTCAGATTAGCCAGGAGTAGTACGTGAGCTTAGCCATGTTTTAGATAAGTGATTTTTTTAATATATTATTAAAGTAAGATAAGGAGGTAGCTGTTGTTATATGACTAGGCATTGTGTTCCAGGTTTTGGCTACATAGTATGAGAAGAGGGAGTCTCCTGCAGTACTGTTGTCTTTGGCCACTTTTATCAGGGATTTATTGCTAGAGTGAAGAATTCTATTATTGTTGTATGGAAGTAATAGGTTTTGATCAGCAGGGTTTTTTTCTGGCTGGTTGAGGATCTTGTTGGCCATAGTTAGTTGATTATAAAGTAAGAGTTGAGGAAATTCTATTCAGTTAAGTTGTTTGAGTGCAATACAGTGATGTGCCTTGAAGGGGGAGTCTGTGGCAAACCTAGCAATTTTGTTAATATGACTCAAGTTTTGATAAGTCACATTTTCTTAGGTTAGTGAGAATTGGTGAGGCATAGAGAAGAGGTGAAATAAGATGTGTTTGGGCTATAGTTGTTTTTGTAAGACTGTGTATTTCTACACAATAAACCAAGTTTTTTTGTGCACTTTCTTTATGGTTTGGGAGATATGAACTTCATATCTCATATTATTGTCTATTTCGACCCTCAGAACTTTATTGTGAGATACAGGTTGGATGATGGTATTGTTCATAGATACAATGTTAAATGAGGGGTGTGGCCCAGCATGTCTTGAAGGATGGAATAGCATGAGCTTAGTTTTGTTGGGGTTTAGGATAAGCTGGGGTTATTAGCCATGATTCAGCTGCAGAGAAAGAGCTTTCCATTAATGATTGTAACTCTTGAGCATATTATTGTTAAATCATCTGCGTACTGAACAAGTGCAGCATGCATTGTTGATGTATGGAGATTAAAACAAAAACAAACTGGTGTACCACAAAAAACGCCAACTCCTACTCCTCCATAAGCCAGGACAAAAAAGCACTAAAAGAAGGTGCCTGACAAATAAATCCAATGTTGTTAACTTTTTGAAGTGACGACCATTGGATTTATTTGTCAGGCACCTTCTTTTAGTGCTTTTTTGTCCTGGCTTATGGAGGAGTAGGAGTTGGCGTTTTTTGTGGTACACCAGATGTATGGAGATTGTTAGTAAAAGTGTGAAAAGTAGTGAGACTACGATGGAACCTTGAGGCACTCCTAGGGTAAAAGCAAGAAGAGGAGAGAGGTTTTGTTGCAATCATACTGCTTGCTGGCATCTGGTAAAATAATCTTGGAACCAAGCAAGAGTAGATTGGCTTAATTTTATTTCAGAGAGGACAGTAAAAAGTTTACTATGTGAGACCATATTGAAGGCTTTAGATAAATCTAGAAAGCTTGAGAATACAAAAGTATCATTATTTCTGTGATAGTTAACTGTGTTAGTGAAGGACATTAGAGCAGTGGTAGTACTGTGGAAGGGACAAAAACTGTGTTGAGTATTGAGTTTGCGAGCATGCAAGTAATCCATAGTTTGCATGTGTACAGATTGTTCTAGAATCTTGGAAAGGGGGAGTAGGGTGGCAATTGGTCAGTAACTGGAGAACTGCCTCTCTTGTGTATTGGAATAATATGTGAAAATTTCCATATAGCAGGGACTTGATATTCAGAAATGGATCTGTTGATAAGGATGGCTACTGGGTAGGCAATAGCATCGGCAGCAATTCAGAGAAAATCTGCTGGTAGCCTGTCAGCAACTGGTGTTGTGGGTTCTGATAAAGTCCAGTTACCAGAGGATGAAAGCGTTTAACCTCTATTGTTGTTTTATGAGGTTTTTTTAAGTAATAAATTTATATTTTGAGCAGCAGTCGACTCTGAAGTCTTTTCCCAGCAGTGACTGTTCTTCTTATCTAGATTATTAGTAGTAGTTGGGGAGAGGGTGCTGACTTTGCCTGGCAGGAGTATGTTATTAATAGCTGAGCAAAATTTTTGTGGGTTGTTTTGGTGTTTTATTTAGATGTCATTGTAGTATTTTTTTTCTTGTCTTCTTTGACTAGTCTCTCATTTTGGAGTTCTCAATTTGGCAGCTTGGGACCTAGTTTTATGCCACTGCTCCCAAGCTTTGCCTCTAGATTTAAGCAGTGACCTGGTGTCCTTGCTTATCCATGGGGCATAGTTGGATTTTATTCTTATATTTCTGGGAGGCACTTGGGTATTCAGGATATTTATGAATGTAGAATTAAAGTACTTTACTGCATCATGTAGGGAAGCTGATTAAGTGGTGACCAATTACAATGTTTGAGGACGGACATAAAGTCTTTGGGGTCAATGTTTTTCTGTTTCTTATTAGATGATAAGTAGCTTGTTTTGATGGGTATATATGAAGCCTGAGTAGAAAGGTTGGGAGGTGGTCACTGAAGCTATCTAGGGGACAGCCAGAGTAATTAGGAGGAGGCTGCTTTATTTGTTAGTATCCAATCAAGTATGGAGAACCTGCTGGTTGACTTGTTAATTCTAGTGGGTGTTTGGATGATTTGGGTGAAGCCATGGAGGTCAAAGTTATTAGTGGGGTTTTGGGAGCTGCAGGCTAACCAGTCTATATTAAAGTCATTCATGATTATTGTTTCTTGGGGTAGTGCTGTTGTGGTCCAATGTAGTATATTTTCTAGTGTGGAGATGTTGTTTCAAGGTGGTATATAGGTACCTATAATATTTATCTGTTTGTTAGAGTTAATTTTTAGTTTGACGAGGATCACTTCAGCATTGTCAAAGTTATGGGTGTTGTGATGTAAGGTTTCTAGAGTAAGTTGATTTTTACTTAAGATGGCTAAACCGACCCCTAATTTGCCCTTTCTATCCATATGTAGGATATTATAACCAGGAGCAAGAATTTCATTATTGCTAATGTCAGGTTTTAGCCATGTTTTTGGTTAGTACTACAATATCAGGTGAGTACAGGGCGAGGTTGGCCTGCAGATTATGGATTTTGTTTCCTATACTTCTAATATTGATGTTTAATAATAGTAGATCAACTGCCTTTCTAGGGTAGTTTAATGAACTTTGGGAATGGTTGACATATTGTGCAGGTGTACTGTTTGAGTTAGCTGTTGGGCCAGGGTTTGGGTATATGTCTCCACTAATAGTTAGTTTTGATGCTATGGTAGTTAGTGTTTTTAGGATTTTAGCCATGTACCTGTTATATGTTAGAGAGTCTGGGGAGTTGTTGTGAGGGAGCAGTGTGAAGAGGTGAGCTGAATGGGTGTTATGTCAAAGATCGAAGAGGATATAATGATGTTGCTAGATTTAGTTTTATGTGGGTAGGAGAATGGGGTGGTTTGGTAGTGTATTGATTCTTTTCGGTTAATGTGCTAAGAGGAAAAGTGGGCAAGTAATGCTAGGACAATTATAATGGGAGTATGCAAGTGTAACATATTGTTGTATTAGGGGCAGTTAGTAGACGAGAGCTGTTAACATTGGTTGGTATAAGGGTTGTTTAGGTTTTTTTTTTTAATTAGTTACAGATTGGATAGGTATAGGTATTCAGTGCATACATTTATATGGCACCTATATACATTTCTGCTTTATTCTGCTCATTAGTTTCTACAACACTTGCATCTTGCCACAACAGTGTATTTCAAATTTTATAAACTCTTTTGAAATGTCCACTGATTTCACAAAGCCTACAAATTATATGGGTCTACTTTGAATGATCGAAATTTCAAAATTTTGAATCTCATATGGCCGGGACCATATGATCGAAGTTTTGAAACTTTGAAAATTCAAAAAAAAAAAAAAAACAAATTAAAACACATTTAAGCTGGGGGGCTAACCCCCCTACACCCTCACACCCCCTCGCTATTAAAATATACCAACTCCGAGATCGTACTACTGCAAGGAAAAGGGGGTATTCCCATTCCGTGCTGTATGGAGATCTCTATTTAAGTGTTCGAAATTTTAAAACTTCGATCATATAGTTTCGGCCATATGAAATTCAAAGTTCTGAAACTTCGATCACTTAAATGGAACCCATCTGTGTGTGTGTGTGTGTGTGTGTGTGTGTGTGTGTGTGTGTGTGTGTATATATATATATATATATATATATATATATATATATATATATATATATATATATATATATATATATATATATATATATATATATATATATATATATTTATAAAACGTTGTCATGTCTGAAACCACAATGTTTGCATTGTGTATATTTTTTGTTTGTTTATTACCAGGTACCATTATGCTATGAGTACCATATGGTAACAAGATCTGTCATTCTTCCTGTCTTCCTCTGAAATGTTAAAAGAGTTAAGTATTTGCTTACTCTCCGACATGAAGGAACACAGTACATTGAATGTCTGCAGGTTTTCTTAAGTCCACTTACAGTGAGAAGCAATACAAATTTTTGAATCCACAGTTGCCAGTTATCAGAGAGTTTATATGCAGGTTTAATGCCTTTGCTGGTTGCAGAGACATCGAGTCAAGCCAGATTTTGAAGAATTGAAAATAATGGTGTAAGGAGCATTCTGATGGTCCAACAGTGTAAACAAAGTGTGGAGTGAAATGTAATTGATAGTAATAAAATAATTAGACTTTTGGTAAGGATTATCATTCTATGCAGTGGACTTTTTAAGTGTTTTATTTAAGTTATAAAGAGTTCTACACAGTACTTACTGAGCATGTGTGTGTGTGTGTGTGTGTGTGTGTGTGTGTGTGTGTGTGTGTGTGTGTGTGTGAGAGGGAGGGAACAAGAGAGAGAGACAGAGAGAGAGAAGATGGAGTCAACTCTGAGCACAACAAAATAATGCATATGTTACATGCACATTCTTGCACTGTATATAATGTCTGACTTATTTTCTTTAATCCCTTTTATGCACAACTTTACACTGTATATAATTCTCCAATTTTTGTTTAAACTTTCATGATTGTTTTAATGTGTGTACAACATATGGAGCTTTTCTCCCCAGGCCTCCACTGAAAAAGGGTCCATGTTAACCCAGTCAGACAATCCTGGTAAACAAAGGCAAACTAAAATAAAAATGAAGTGAATAAAATAAAATTAATAAAATGCAGAGGCTGCATTCTGTGTGACCTTAAGAAAAAACTTTAAGAAACAAGTTTATTCTGACGCCACATCATAGTATCCATTGTTTTCTGACCACAGAGAAATTTTAAAACATATTATTACAGATGTACTTGAAAATCAAACAGACAAGGTTTTATATAGATGGAGTTTGACAACATCAACGTTTACTGCAGTATAGTGTCGTACAGGATCACATGATGCATAACTCCCTTAAAGAGGTATACCAAAATGACTGAATTCACTTACTGGCATATGTTATAATGTGAAAACAAGTAGTACTTCTTTTTTATTTTTGCACAGAGAGCCATGGGCACACCTCACCCCAAAAATAAATAATCCTTCTTCTAGTAACTCTTTATTTTGCTCAGGTAAATATACTCTGCTGAACATATCAGTAATATTTAGTTTCCTTGTCTTTTCTGTGTTTCACTTTCTTATCATACTTCTGCAAACTAAGCAACAGCATTAATGGTCTCAGAGGTACCTTGTGCAGATATATTCTGAATATGCTGTGCAGGGGTTTACAGACTGTTTCTGCTTATAATCATTTGCCATAAATATATTTGTAACATTTATCACAGCCATCCACTGTTACCAACAATTATTTCTCTGTATGAACATTTCCCTTTTGTGCATTCGCAAATGATCTTAACTCACAAGCAACTTGTCTATTTTTCCTGTGTGATCACATCTCCTACTACATGCTATAGGACCCTACTGGATGAGGACATTCTGACATAATACTATGCCAGATGCAACCTTAATGGCTGCTTGTGATCATAGCAGCTGTGTGCCAGCAGGATACTTAAAACAACAATATAGTACTGTATATACTGGAAAACTTGTATATTGATTGGTGTTGTGTCAACATGTTCTAAATATCCCACAGGGATGATTCCGACTTGGACCATGAGGCTGTGTTACACAATGTAGGTACTTGCTATGTGCATAACATTGTACTCTGTACAACGGGTACCATGGTCAAAGGGTGTGCATATGTGTTTGTGTGTGTGTGTGTGTGTGTGTGTGTGTGTGTGTGTGTGTGTGTGCGCACATATGTGTGTGTTTGTGTATATGTCTGGGGACATGTGTGCACATGAATGTGGCTCCATGGATATTTGTGTGTATATGTCTGAAAGTCACCCTGTGACATATAAGTATGAGAAGCTGACTTTATATTTTTGTCTGTGTGTGCTTGCACATGTATGTGCATGTGTATATGTGCATATGTGTGAGTGTGTGTGTGTGTGTGTGTGTGTGTGTGTGTGTGTGTGTGTGTGTGTGTGTGTGTGTGTGTGTGTGTGTGTGTGTGTGTGTGTGTGTGTGTGTGTGTGTGTGTGTGTGTGTGAGTATGCATGTGCGTGCACTGGAGTGTGTTTGCAGGTATGTGTGAACTAGTGTGTATGTTTGTGGCTGCTTGGATGTGAGTGTGTAAATGACTGCCAATGTGTGTGTGTGTATGTACATGCATAGGTGTCTGTGTGTGTACATGCTGGGGTTTGCTTATGCTAGCACAATTCATGGACTAGTAAGGAGAACACTACCATGGCTAGGAATGACAGCACACTGTTTAATATAGAAACACGATAATTAGTCTCTAATGAGGTGTTTCACTATCTGGTTTTACCTAGCATCTGAATCCAAAGTTTTCACCGCTGCACTAATTGACCAGCTCACATTAGTCAGTTAGCACTGGTAGCAAACATCTCTTTGAGTGTTTCTGCCATTTCATACTGAGCTAATTGGAGGAAGTCAGAGGAAGGGCTCTGAGCCAACTAATCTGTGATATATAACATTAAGTATCCTGTTTTTTGTTTATTTCTGAGTTATTTATAGCAATTTTATTGTCTGTATATACTTTGCTAGCTAGTTTCACAGTGTGTGAGGTATTAATTAGAAATTTTCTACAATTGTTAAGCACCTGGCTGGGTTAGTTTGTTCTCATTTCCTGAGAACATGTTCCAGGCCATCATAGCTTAGCCAAAGCCAGTATAGTATTTCAGTGAGAGTGAATTGTTTGTGGTCATTGGCTGACTGGGGTGGCCTTGACTACGGTTTGGAGTAAGCACCTCATTGGTTCTTTCAAGCTTTTTTTTTTAAGTTGTTTCAGGTTTCAACTTTGTTACTTAAGAAGTTAACTTGTGAGTGCTTCTGCCATTTCAAACTGAGCTAATTGGAGGAAGTCGGAGGAAGGGTTCTGAGCCAACTAATCTATGATATATAACATTAAATATCCTGTTTTTTTGCTTATTTCTGTTATTTCTAACACTTTTATTGTCTGTATATACTTTGCTAGCTAGTTTCACTGTGTGTGAGGTATTAATTAGAAATTTTCTACAATTGTTAAGCACCTGGTTGGGTTTGTTTGTTCTGATTTCCTGCTAAGGAGTGTATCATATAACTTGTCTGCAGTTAAAAGCATTCTGTAGAGTCTCCTTGATCCTTTATCTGTTTAAACATTTCTGCAGTTTTTTTTCTCCCTAAGTAGTGTTGGTAGTGTAGCATTGTTCATATTCAGGCTTGTGTTTTGGGCCTAGTTGTTTGTTAGTAAAGGCTGTGTGTCTGAGCACATGTTCCAGGCCATCATAGCTTAGCCAAAGCCTGTATAGCATTTCAGAGAGAGGGGTGGGAGGTTGGCATAATGGTTAAGGTGTTTACCTTACAGTTACAAGGTACAGGGTTTGATTCTCACATGGGGTAATTGGACAGTTACAAGGTATGGGGTTTGATTCTCACATGGGGTAATTGGCTAGGCTTAAAATGGCCCAGAATGGCTGTTAGCCTAATACTAATCTATGAACCTATGAATTATTTGTGGTCATTGGCTGACTGGGGTTGCCTGGACTACAGCTTGGAGTAAGCACTTAATTGGTTCTTTCAAGCTTTTTTTAAAGTTGTTTTAGGTTTTAACTTTGTTACTTAAGAAGTTAACTTGTGACTGTTTCTGCCATTTCACACTGAGCTAATTGGAGGAAGTCGGAGGAACAGCTCTGAGCCAACTAATCTGTGATATATAACATTAAGTATCCTGTTTTTGCTTATTTCTGAGTTATTTATAGCACTTTTATTGTCTGTATATACTTTGCTAGCTAGTTTCACTGTGTGTGAGGTATTAACTAAACATTTTCTATAATTGTTAAGCATCTGGTTGGGTTTGTTTGTTCTGATTTTTGTTTCCTACCATCCTCCCTATTGGTATCCTGTTTTTATACTCGGTGGCTTTGCAGTTGCCCACCCCTACTGTATATTTGATCTGAGACACTCCTCCCAGTCTAGTGTCATTACATCATTCTATCTAATCCAGGGAGAACATTTGAGAAGGCAAACCCAGTTAGTTTCTGCTCCTCCTTTCCCCTTTCCACTTTACAAAACAAAAAAAAAATTCTAAGCTTGTTTCCTGCCTTTCCTCTAAGTTGTCTAGTCCAGATACAGATCTGCTGTATCCAGGACTGTTTGTAAACTTCTGAGCCCCCAAGCCTTTCTGTGTTGGAGGGATGCCTTCTAGCTTAATTTTGTTTCTTAGAACTTGCCAGTTTTCTAGTTTCAGCACTCAAATCTGTTTCTTTGAGCTCAGCACTTGTTCAGAACTCATTGTAAGCACTAAATAAGCTACACATTACTACAGCACTCAACTTTCCTCACATGTCTAGAAGAAAACAGTTTTAGTACTTAATAAATAAGCACCTATCCAGGCATGTCTAAGGGTCAGCTCCCAGTGTTTTCTCCTGTCTACCTGATGAATCTGGGCATCTTGATGCAATGCAGCAATTGCCTCATGTACACAGACAACCCTCTCCTCCTACCACCCAACACTACAACCTGTGAGAGATACACTTATATAGCCAAACTGGAAACAAAGCTCTCTTCACCCAAGACTGGACTAGACAGTCAAGAGGAGAATGTAAACACTTGCACCATACCACACACATCACATAGTCCCTCAAAACCTACACCACCAAAACACACACATAGAAACACAAAACACATACCTACATTCATGGAGGCTCTCAAAAAAAATCTACCCAAGCAACAGGGACCTACAAAGCAGAAACGCAAGCAACCTTCACCCCCCAACACAACCCAAATGACACATAACTCACAAACTCAGTGTGCCACTCAACCACAGCCCATAAGGCATAACAAAGTACCCAACACTCTAGTCATAGGTGACTCTATAGTCAGGCACACTGATGTTCCACTCATCAGGCTAAACAAGGAAAAAGTTACTGTCAGCTGCCTGTCAGGTGCCAGGATCCACCACATAACGCATGCACTCAGGTCACTCCACAACAAGTACAAATATGACTCTCTCATTTTCCATGTTGGTGTGAATGACCTGAGACATACCTCCCTGGTCTACATGAAAAGAGACATGGAGGAGCTGTCCGATCCCGTAGCCTAGGCAGGTATGACCCTAGCCCTGAGTAGCATCCTGCCATCACCCAAAATGATACCACAGTACAAGGACAAAATGATTGACTTCAACAATTGGCTAAGCTTCTGGTGTCATTCTAAAGGGATCCAGTATCTGTCTGCCTTGTATGACAAGATCGACAAACCACGATGCTTTGCCAGAGATGGCCTGCACCTCTCACCCTTGGGATTCCAGATACTGGCTAAGGCTCTTGCCACTTCTACAGTGCCTTTTTTAGGCAAGATTCAAATGACAAATTCACCATCGTAACAGGTTCAATTAAACAAAATCTGCAGGTAATGCTACTTAATGCTAGAAGTTTAAACCTCAAAATGCACTCACTCACTCGAGGTGCTCCTTAAAATGGAGAACATCGACATCTGTGCAGTGACAGAGACCTGGTTCAAGGCTCCAGAGAGCACCCCTGCATTACCAGGCTATAATTCATACCACACCTTTCGGCTAGCTAACCTGGACCAAAGCACTAAAGGCGGAGGTGTGTCCATATTCATTAAGGATATCCACACCTCCAGGCTAGTTGCTCAGCATAATGCATCTGAGATTATCCAAGTGCAACTATCTCTGGGCAAGACCACAATCCAAATTGCAGTTTGCTACAGATCCCCCACCATGCCCCAGGATTCCCACTCCTCATTTCTTGATACACTGGAAAATATTAGGGTGCAACCTAACACCCTAATAATGGGTGATTTCTACTATCCTACCATTAACTGGGAAAACTACTCATGTACCAACTCTTGTGCTCAATGTTTTCTGGCATTCATAAATTCCAACGCCTTGGATCAATTTATCCCCACCCACACCAGGGGAAGCAATATCCTAGACCTGTCAATTAGGGCAACCGGTGTTCCACACCAGAGGTCAATTCCTCGTTGGTCAGATCCAACCACAAGCAAATCACCCTAGACATCCACATCCCACCCCCACCCCCCCATTAGGGAAACCACTGTAAAACATTTCTCCAAAGCCAACTTCACGCTTCTTAAGACAGACGTGGCAAACTTCACGACACCCATGCTGTCGGACAATAGAGGTACGACTGCTGAATCCTATACAATTGCACTTTATAAGCACTTACAGGAGTGCATGGATTGTGCATGGATCTAAAGATAACCACAAAGCATTCTATAGCTCTGTCAAGAATCTCAGTGGCAACACTCAGATCTGCTCTGAGTTACAGCACAATGGCACTAAATATACAGAACCAACTGATATTGCCAACATCCTGGCAGATAGGTTCAGTGCTAACTTTACCCCTCTCTCATCCCCTAAAGGCCTCATCTCTCTACAGGAAGAATGCAAAGTCCTTGTAATCACAGCTGCACAGGTAAAAAACACACTCTCCAAAGCCAAGAACGCAGCATCCATGGGACCTGACAACATCCCAGGCTGCTTTCTACATGAACTACAGAACGAACTGGCACCCCACCTAAGTACCATGTTCAATCATAGCCTCACCTCAGGCTTTGTGCCCACTGAATGGTGCACAGCAATGGTTATCCCACTCCACAAAGGGGGAGCCACCACGGACGCAGGGAACTACCGCCCCATTAGCCTGATGAGCCTGGTCTGCAAGGCTATGGAACATATCATCATGGAACTTATAAACAATGACATTGGTAATCTCCAATCTCTGGACCCTACCCAGTTCGGGTTTGTAAAAGGCAGATTATGTCTCCTAAACTTGATAGACTTCATTGAAGCAGCACCAAAGCCGTAGATGAGGGTAAGGTGGTTCACACAGCCTATCTAGATCTCGCCAAGGCTTTTGACACCATCCCCCACTCTGGAATTATAGATAAACTCACTAAACTAGGTATAAATCCCTATGTCACAAGATGAGTTGCCAACTGGCTCACTGACGGAACCCACACTGTTAATATAGCAGACTCTAAATCCAACTTCAGACCAATGACAAGTGGAGTACCACAGGGTTCAGTTCTAAGTCCTCTCCTGTTTGGTAAGCACTTCTCTGAAGTACAGGCTAACACAGAAGGTCTTTGGTTAACAAAGTTCACAGATGACTGCAGACTAGGAGCCATAATCAAAACTCCTAACGATGTGGACATCTTACAAAAGGGCCTCACTGAGACAGATGCCTGGTGTCAAAGCCATGGCCTCAAGCTCAATGCCAAAAAGTGCATTGTCATCCCTTTTGGTAAAAACTCTGTACCCATGAACTACCACATAGGCGGTAGTCTACTTAACACTGAAAGTGTGATAAGAGACCTTGGGACACAGGTGGACAGTAATCTCTCCTTTGATAATCACATCGCCAATGTAGTCAGTAAATCCTTCTACATGGCACACCTCATCACAAAAGGTTTCTCATCCAGGAAAAAAGAGGTAATTGTTCCCCTCTACTCATCACTCATTAAACCCATTATAGAGTACAATGCCCCTTTTGGTATGTACCTCACAAGACATCTACAACAACTGGAAAGGCCACAGAAATACCTCACAAAGAGGATTACCGGCCTCAAACAGATGCCCTACACAGACCATCTCAAAAAACTCCAGCTTTACTCTGTTGCATATCGCCTTCTCAGAGGTGATCACTGCCTAACATACAAAGCTATGTCAACCCCAGAGCTGTTGGACATGCTCCACTTAAAGAAATCCCAATCCCTCTGAGCTACACGCTCTAGGGACCTAAACCTTGTCACCAGAATAAACAGAACATGCTGGAGGGATAGATTCCTGTCCCAGAGACTTCAAATACTCTGGAACAAACTACCTATCTATATCAAACAAAGCTCCTCATTAGCACTCTTCAAGAAAAATCTTGATGATTGGATGGGAGATAGGAAATTCACCCTGGAGATCACTTCTGTGGCTCTGCTTGACAGGGCACAGGAAAATTATTTTCTTGGGTGGCAAAAGCCAGGGTACCATTTGGCTAGGCCTATATAGGCCCTAGGGCTAATGGCCTAGTACCTACCTATGAACCTATGAACAGCAGAGATTGTGTGGGGTGGGGACTTAAATTCTCATAAACTTGGAAAAATGTTAAATAGCTGATATGATGTACTTGTAAAAACAATTAAAATATTGGATTTAAATTTATCATGGGGCTTTAAGCATTCAGCTTTTCTATGGGACATTCAGTCCATGCAATGATCTTGTATTTTGTTTCCTCAGCAGGTGCATATGTTTATAAATCAATAAAATGTACAGGTTTTACTGGTTATAAAACAATATGTTTTGATGTGCTATTAGGTGAGAAATTTGTTCAGAAAAAGGGAATGTGAAATGTAATGTTACTTACAGAATTCTTTTGTTCATGATTTACTATCTAATTCTGTTCATTTCTAGATTAAAATAATAAAACACATGTCTGTGTGCTATCAAATTTAAATTTGTAACTCTGCCATAAAGACAAAACACAAATACCTAAACTGCCCTAGCATGTCCAGAGAAATTTTGCTCATACTGAAGTGCTTCTTCTTTATTTAATGTATGGCTATGGTTTCTATAAAACAAAGAATCCATTTGATCAGTGCATTGATTCCTGACTCTTTCTGGTTGGGGAGTGAGTGTCTGTGCTTAACGTACCTGATTGGTATGGTTGCTGTTTGAGGCATCTACCAGAAAAAGGCTACAAGCCTTCAGACCCTTGCATCATCTTGGACAAGACTGTGGATCACCAAACAGGCCGTGACCTTCTTCTCTTCTTGGGATTGGTGCTAACGTTTTGCTTCTGGTGAGCTAAGAAGGAAAGAAGTATTGTATCCCAACAGAGTGAAGTTGTGCTCATACCAGCATTAGTAGTAACCAGGCAGTAGCCATTCATGTGACTCCCCTCTTTTCATCATTCTTGACAAACTAATTCTTTATTTTTCAGTAAATACTGCATAATTTCTTTCTAACTTTAGAATATCTGCCTAAATACTTCAGCCTTAAATTTTCAGGGTCTACGTATTCGTTTCCTCTCAAGTGTTTGGCATTGCTCTGTACAGACTCAGACACCTTGAGTAACATTTTTCCTGTAAAAGGAATATATAAGGAAACAGCTCCAGTACTTAGTAATAATGATCATCCCTCCTGGCATATCTAAAGGACAGTTATCTGTGCTTTCTCCTATTAATCTGATGAACTTGGGCATTCTGAGGCAGTGTAGCAACTGCCTCATGACTTATCTCCCACCACTCAGACTTGTGAGAGATGCACTTATATGTCCAAATTGGAAGCCATGCACTCTCAAGCCAAGACTGGAATAGCTGGTCAAGAGGATAAGGTCAACACCTGCACCACACCACATGCAACACATAGCCCTCCAGAACACCCACCATCACAGCACTCACATAAAAACATAAAAAATACACCCACCTTCACAGAGGGTCTCAATAAAAATCTACCCACACAGCAGAGACCTTCAAGGCAGAAATGCACTCAACCACCACAACACAGCACAGACCACAAGACACATAGCTCACCTACACAGTGTGCCCCTCAACCTAAGCCCCTAAGGCAAAACAGCTTGCCCAATACACTAATCCTAGGTGACTCAATAGTGAGGCACACTGATGTCCCACTCACTAGGTTGAATAAGGAGAAGGTAACAGTCAGCTGTCTATCAGGTTCCAGAATCCGACACATAACACATGCACTCAGGTCACGCCACAACAAGTGCAATTATGACTCTGTCACTGTCCATGTGGGTGTGAATGACCTGAGATGTACCTCCCTGGTCTACATTTAAACAGACATGGAGGAGCTCTCGGATGATGTGGCCCAGGCAGGTATGACCCTAGCCTTGAGCAGCATCCTACCATCGCCCAGAATAATTTCGCAGTACACACAGAAAATGATTGACTTCAACAATTGGCTAAGTTTCTGGTGTCATTCTAAGGGGATCCAGTATCTGTCTGCTTGGGATGGCATGACTGACAGACCTCGATGTTTTGCCAGAAATGGCCTGCATCTGTCACCCCTGGGTTTCCGGATACTGGCTAAGGCTCTTGCTACCCCTATAGTGCCTTTTTTAGGTGATGTTCCAAAGACCAAATTACCACCGTAACAGCTATAAATAAATGCAATCTTAGGGTCATGCTGCTCAACACTAGAAGTCTAAATTTCAAGATGCACTTGCTTGAAGCACTCCTCAAAATGGAGAAATCTGACATTTGTGCTGTAATGGAGACCTGATTTAAAGCAGTAGAAAGCACCCCTGCACTACCAGGCTATAACTCATTCCACACCTTTCAGCCCCAGAACATGGATCAAAGCTCCAAAGAAAGTGGTGTCTCCATATTCATAAAATATATGCACACCTCCAGACTAGTACTCCAGCATAACACATCTGAGATACTTCAGGTACAACTTACATTGGGTAAGACAGCGATTCAGGTCATAGCCTGCTATAGGTCCCCAACCATGTCCCAAGACTCTCACTCCACGTTCCTAAGCAGCCTGGAATCTATTAGGGTCCAACCCAACACTCTCATACTAGGTGACGTCAACTACCCCTCCATCAACTTGGAAAACTACTCATGCACCAATACACTGGCCCAATGCTTCCTGGAAGTCATCAATTCCAATGCCCTGGACCAGCTCATTCTTACTCCCACTAGAGGAAGCAACATCCTTGACCTGGTCATTACTAACATGGGCAACCATTGCTCTACACCAATAGTCAATTCCTCTCTGGTTAGAGTCGACCACAAACTAATCACCATGGAAATCCACATCTCATCCACACCCCCCACAAAGGTAACCACCATGAAAAACTTCTCCAAAGCTGACTTTGGTCTCCTAAAAACAGAGGTAGCTAACATCCTGGCACCCATGTCAATGGAAAATAGATGCATGACTGCCAAATCATACACCAATGCACTGTACAAACATGTACATAAATGCATGGAACTAGCCATACCCAACAGAACCAAGACACTCTCCTCCAAAAAAAGGAAGCCAATATGATGGTCCCCTGCCATTAATAAACTCTGTAACAGAAGGAAGAAACTGTTGCAGAAAAAGGTGAAGTCCTAAGACTGGAAAAACTCCCATATTAGCCTCAACAAAAAGTTGAGATCCCTCATCAACACCTCTAAAGCCAGCTATGAAGGCAGATTTGCAGCAGACACTAAAAACAACCACAAAGCCTTCTATAGTTATCAAGAATCTTCACGGCAATAGCTAGGCTTGCTCTGAGATACTGCACAATGGTACCTCCTATACTGAGCCAACAGATATTGCCAACATACTGGCTGACAGATTCAGTGCCAACTTTACCCCTCTCTCCCCCCCTAAAAGACCAGTCACAATACCGGAGGAATGCCAGGCACCCAGCATTACTGCAGCACACGTTAAAGCTGCATTGTCCAAGGCCAAGAATACAGCTTCCATGGGACCAGACAATATCCCTGGATGTGTTCTACATGAACTACAAAGTGAACTGGCACCACATCTATGGGCCCTGTTCAATCACAGGCTTTGTCCCTACTGAATGCTGCACTATTAGAGTCATCCTTCCATCCATAAAGGGGGAGTGACTACAGACCCTTGGAATTATCTCCCCATTAGCCTGACAAGTCTGATATATAAGGCTATGGACCACATCATCATGGACCTAATTAACAAAGATATAGGGAATCTCCAAACTCTAGATCCCACACATTTTGGTTTTGTGAAAGGTAGATCATGCCTGCCCAACTTGATTGACTTCTTTGAGTCAGTCACCAGAGCTGTGGATGAGGGCAAGGCAGTTCATACAGCCTACCTCGATCTGGCCAAGGCCTTTGATACCATTCCCCACTCAGGAATTATTGATAAACTCACCAGACTAGGCATCAACCCCTATATCACTAGGTGGGTTGCAAATTGGCTCACAGAGAGAACCCACAGTGTGAAAGTAGTGGACTCCAAGTCAGACTGCTGACCAGTCATGAGTGGAGTCCCACAGGGATTAGTCCTGGGTCCTCTCCTGTTTGGCATCTACTTCTCAGAAGTCCAGGCCAACATGGAGGGACTCTGGCTGACCAAGTTTGCAGATGACTGCAAGCTGAGTGCCATTTTAACTCCCCAAGTGATGTAGACATCCTACAGAAAGACCTCACTGAGACAAATGACTGGTGTCGAAACCATGGCCTTAAGCTTAATGCCAAAAAATGTGTTGTCATCCCCTTTGGGAAAAACTCAGTTCCCACTAATTACCACATCAATGAGAGTCCACTGAACACTGAAGCCATTATAAGAGATCTGGGGACACAGGTTGCCAGCAACCTCTCCTTTGACCACCACATTGTCACTGTGGTCAGAACGTCCTTCTCTGTGGCACATCTCATTACCAAGGATCTTGAATCCAGGAAGAAAGAGGTCATCAGCTCTCTCTACTCTTCCCTCATTAGGCCAATCATTGAGTATAATGCCCCATTTGCCATGTACTTCACTAGATGCATGCAACAGCTGGAAAGGCCACAAAAGTACCTCATTAAGAGGATCCTATGCCTTAAACACATGTCCTACATGGACAGACTCAAAAAACTCCAGCTATTCTCTGTCTCATATCGTCTACTAAGAGGTGATCTCTGCTTGACTTACTAAGCCATGTCTGACCCAGCTCTGTTAGAAATGCGACATCTAAAGAAATCCTAATCCCTCCACACCATATGCTCCAGAGGCCTCAACCTCATTACCACAATCAACAGAACATGCTGGAGGGACAGGTTCATAACTCAAAGACTGCCCATGCTATGGAATAGACTTCCCATACATGTCAAGCAGAGCACCTCACTGGCCCTATTCAAGAGAAATCTTGATGTGTGGATAGAAAATAGAAAGGTCACCTGGAGATCACTCCAGTGGCTCTACTTGATAGAGGCACTGGGAACGTTGGCTGTCACGATGCCAGGGCACTTCTATGGACTAGGCTTGTAAAGGCTCCATGGCCATTAGCCTAGTACACACCTATGAACCTATGAGAAAGTAGCTGTAACTGTTGTGTGGGAATTGGGAAACTGTGTGTAGATGTAAGTAATTTATTTGTTCATTTTAAACAGTCAGTAATCTGGCTTTGGAAAGCTAATGAATGCTTGTGTGAAATAAGAGGGAAGGCTTTATTATTGTGACTATTATTTTTTAGTACAATTATAT
>NC_056729.1:532123125-532188125 GCF_019279795.1 Protopterus annectens | reverse complement strand
AAATAAAACATTTATTTTTTTGACCGATCTCTGCCATTTAAGCTAAGGGCAGTGGCGTGCAAACACAGGGGTGCCGAAAATAAAAAAAAAAGGAAAAAATTGCCGTTTAACAGAAATATGAATTCTGCCATTATAGTCAGTGGCAGGCAGAATGTAAACAAGACAAGGGAGCACTGGTTGCCAAGGGGAAAGGGTGTGCTTGGGAATTGTTACTATGGACCTGCACACTGGGGTATGCAATTGAAGTGACCTATACTGAAACACAGATTTCTACCTAGTGGAAGCCTGCACCTAATCGTGCAGGTGCAGGAATAGGGAGCCATGTAGGCAGGACAAGAGGATGACTTCAATAGGGGGTGTGTCATGCTTGGTGTAAACTTATTGGACCCCTGCGGCCTGTGTTTGCTCTTAGCTAAGCAGAGTTAAGGAAGGGGATGTGTCTCAAATTGTTTAGCACTGTTTTCCCTGCTTAAACAGGTGTGCGTGCTGCGCACCGGGTTTTAAACAAAACAAAAAAAAAAAAAAACAGGGAATAGCAGCTCAGTTCACATGTGAGCACTGAGTATGCACAGCATGCCTCAGGGCTTAAACGGAAAGGCAATGGGAAGGGAAAACAGCAGTAGGAAAGCAATCAAGGAGAAGTAACATAGCTGACAGGTGAACTGTATCAGAATCAGCCAATTACACAGGCAGCAGCTCAGCTCAGCAGAGTACTATAAACTATGCAAACACCTTTCACTCTGTTTTTTCCTACAAACTCTACACCACCAGTGTACACAGACAGGGAAATTTTACCTGACAAAACAAACAAAATTATAGGGGCTGCTGTCGCTCTCATACATCAATATGTACAAGAGTCTGAGGGTGGTGAGGATGTGACTGCTGACGACCATCCCACAGTGAAGAGGAGGATAAGAGTGTACAGACCCAGGTTAACATACCAAGAACTACATGAGTTAGATATAGTGGAGTGCTATAGGGTGGACAGGGACATTCTACAGCAAATTGTTGAGCTGTGCCGGGCCCGCTTCACACACAGAACCAACAGAGGGGAACCCATCCCAGTGGATACCAAGGTATGTGTAGGACTAAGAATACTAGCCACAGGTACCTTCCAAAGGGCAACTGAGGATATCATGGGGCTCTCACAGGCATTAGCATCCAGGGTACTCCACCAGTTCCTGGATGCCATGTCAGCACATGCTGGTGAGCACATATATTTCCCTATCACCCGTGAGGTGTTGACCAGCAGTATGCGTCTCTTACACCAAATAGCAGAATACCCTGAGATAGTGGGTGCTATAGACTGCACACACATACACATCAAAGCATCACCCGGCGTGCAGGGTAGGGTCTACATAAACCACTTTGGCTTCCCCTCCATCAACTGTCAGGTCGTGTGTGATGCCCAGAGCATTATCTTGAATGTGTGTACTGGCAGCCCTGGAAGCTATCATAACTCCCATATCTGGCATATGACACAGCTGTACCAGTCATTTGCCAGTGAGGACATCCCATAGGACAACCTAGTGGGGGATTCTGGCTACTCACTGGAGCCGTGGCTGATGCCCGTCATAAATGAACACACACCTGAACAAGAGCTCCATAATGAGGCACATGCGCAAACCAGAATCATAATAGAGCATGTGTTTGAGATGCTCAAGTCACTGTTCCGCTGCCTGGACATATCCGGTAGAGCCTTGCAGTACTCTGCAGTTACATGTACACAAATATTCATAGTATGTGCCATGCTGCATAATATGATCCTGTGGAAACAGCTGCAGAAGGAACAGCACTGGGCAAGGCCACAAAGCCCCCCATCATTGCCGAGGCTAGCACAGGCACAGAGGGACTCAGAGGAGGAACCACCTGAGCCTACCCATTAGGCAGAAGAAGGCATGCCCAGTATGTCCAGGCCTTGGCAAAGATGCAATGCATAGCACATACACTGACATGGTAGGGACCCAGGGAATGACACCTCTCTCTGACTCGCACATACAGTAAAAGGGATGCCAAACATGACACTACCTGTGCTTTACCATGTATAGGGAGTGTACTATGTGCATTCAACATAGTCAGCCCTCCAGCACCGTCCTCAGTACTGGCCCAGCCACAAGGTAAGTCACTCTTCTTATCAATTACTGAATGGAGAAGTATATTCTGATAGTTGTATTTATGGTATGGATGCGAGCATGCAAGGGAATTGGGTGACTGAATGGGATGGCAGCAGATACTGGACACCTATATGGGCAGCATGAAATCCATAAATACTGGTGTCAACACACTATGCAGTACTAGACAAGGTGACAAATCCCACTGCAGTACATGTGGTGGCACAAATGTGTGTCCTTAGGACACACACATGCATGTCAGTGAGGCTCACATACCCACCACCAGCCTCAGCCAGCAGGACAGGTGTAGATGACAATAAAGAAAGGCTGGGCTAAGGCCTCCACTTGATGGCAATGGTAAACAGCCCCCCTCCAGACCTACACAGACAGACTGCAACTGGTCTGGCAGTTGTATGTTAGTTCTGAAGGGTAAGAAGTCTGAAACTGAAATGTAGGTCAATAAAACCTAAGATATGTACCCCAGTGATATGCCTCCAGTCTGCATGATAGGTCAGAATACAAAATGATGTGGAAGCCAACAGAGTACCTGACATACCAGTACAGTCATAGCACAGTTTAAAGTTGTCAGGTGTGCCCCTCCCCCACAATCCTATGTAGAAATGCAGTAACATGTAAGTGTGAGGAGTAGTGTCAGTGGAGCACAGATTACTCAAGCTGGCCCAATCTACAGGATAGATTGTTGCATGTGTACAATATGCAGGGGTCTGTGTGTTAGGTTGTATGTTTAATATTGTTTGGAAGTGGCATGTAGGCATGGAGGGTTGTGTCTTGGTGGCCTATGGCCAGTACTGTGGTTGACAGGGCCATGTTCCAACAACTGCAGTGCCAAACACAATGCTTCTTAGCAATACCCATGTCAGCAGTCATCCATACTCACTGTCCAGATGTCAATATCTGTCACCGTCTGAAAGATGGACATGCCTTGAATGTGGGCCCATATATACACAGTTCACAGGTGGAAGTACCCTAGACAGAGTGCATAAAATTTAACTGTCAGCTGCACACAACATTGGAATTGTACATACAGGTTAGCAGCACCTTAGTTGTCTGTGTATTATGGAATACTGATGTAGTCTGACCATACCTCTCAACCTGGAAACATGAAAAGTCTGGACAAGGTTGATGAAAAATAGGCTTCAAATCTGTACTCTGATTAACATCTAATTTGCATACATAATTACGTAACCCCACCTACTCCAATGGAATTGTGGGATACCAACTTTCAAATGCAAACTGAAGAACAGATAACCAAAATATGGCACCAGAGTCCCCCTGAAGCCATTCCAATGCCCCATTACCTGGCTATTTCACCCCATTTACCATAAACACTAATGTGTGCACACTGCTTTACATCTACAATGATTATTTGGATTTTATTTTTACATTTTGCAGCACAACAATGCACAAACACTAACAGACATCTGCTAAATAAAGCAATACTGTCTCACCATGAAAACAGACTTGGCATTAAAACGTATCTGTCCTTGAAACTCGCATTCATTGAAACAGCATTGAAACCCACACCACATCCAAAAAAAATGCATCTGGCCAGTGGTGGATAAAGATTATCTTTGGGATGTTTTCAAATTATTGGCCCCTTGCACACAAAACAAGAAACATACATGTGTTATTTTCTTTGATACACCTTCTTGACTTTATTAAGTTATATTCTTTGTATAATACAGCACACTTGTTAGGCAGAGCGCATTTTAAATTTATTGTTTGAACATTTTTTCTGTAGGCTGTACTGTAGGCAATGAAACAAAATGCATGAACCAATAATGACAAAACTGCCCAATTCAGAACATTTCCATCATAAAAGTCTACTTCCACACCCACACTAGGAATGACAGTAATGTAAGCCATAGGCATCTTGCAGAGCTTCTCGCACTTATTTTCAATTTCATTTTTTTTTGGGGGGGGGGGACAAAAGTTCAAAAAACAGGGATACATTTTAAACATTGTTTGTATAATTTTGTAAAGTTGCTAGAATAAAATGTTATGTTATCACCATGCATTTCACTGGCAACAGTCTTGAACTCAGGACCCTATATACAACATTCAGAGCAACATACCACTATGCCAAATCAGCAGTTTCCTGAAGAACAGGAAGACTGAAACTTAATGGCTATCATTTAGTGAATTCAGTTCTCACTTCTCACTATAGCTCTCTTAACACAAAAAACCTGGACAAAGCCAATAATGGGGAATACAAATTCAGCTCTCACTTCTCACTCACCATAGCTCTCAACTCTTAGTACAAAAAACCTGGACAAACAACAAAGACGATAATGGGGGAATACAAATTCTGTTCTCACTTCTCACCATAGCACTCAACTCTTAGCACAAAAAATCTGGGCCAAACTCACAAATGCTAGTGGCTGGGAACTTTAGGCTCTTTTTAACCTATACCAAAGTTACAGGTTTTGAGCTTGAATACCTCTAGCCATCAGGTGCTAAAATATTAACAAAAAAAGACTAACTGCACTCATATTACTCCTGGTCGTAAAGGTTCTGTTTCACAAAAAAAAGATCATTCATGTTCAAAATGCGTGACCATTATAATTATGAAAAATTCTGAAGAATAATACATGTCCCTCATGTAAGCTTAATGTAAGCTTCACCTTTTATAACTGGGCTACTGATTTTATATTCTGCATGTGATAAATTACTAATGAGTGCTGGTAATTTGAAATGAATTTATTGGGGGCTTCTCCTTAGTGTTTACTAGTCTGTTTGCAAACAGAGCAGAGTGCTTTAGTGACCTCAGTTATAGACATGGTGACAGGTGGATCTATTCACAAGTTTATCCAAGCTGAATAGGTAAACATGAGACTTAGGATGGTTGACCATACTTGTGAAGCAACACTTTCCACTTTGGTTTATGCACATTTTTTGTGTTCAGACCAGATTGCTTTGATTTTTATTTTGCTTATGTTACTAAACCAGAATGAACCTTTGAACCAAGAATGACAGCTGTCAACAGCTCCCCTTTGAATCATGGTCAACAAACCATTCCAGCAATATCAGATTCTTGCTTAGTGTCATTGGAAAAACCATGTGATTTTCATAAAAGCTGTCTGTTTCTAGCCATCTATTAAGCTCTCTAAGCTACTACTGGCTCTAAATATTAAGTATTCAGTAATGAACTTAATAGATATGTATGCTAGTATACTTGGAACCATGACAGTATGCAGATATGAAGGCTATACTGAGTTACTGCACATCTGTTGTTTTGCTTACTAATTACTTAATGTTTTTAGCCAGATTGAAATACATGGTATGCTCACTTCTCTCTTTCTACATAAATGTGTGTATTAAAGCTCTAACATCAGAAACGTATTAAGTTCTGAAGAAAGGTTCCTCTTAGTCCAAAGGTTCAAGTAATTGTAAAATATATATCAGTCCAATAAAAGGTAAAAAGGTATCACACCCCCTGCATGCTGCATTTGCTCTCCAACAGGAATTTTCTAAAAAGTATTTGCAGACATTTGAAAGGACCAGTACTATAGCGTACATATATACAATGCTTTGCTTTTCTTCATATTGTTTGCATAATGGTTAAGGTCTTTACCTCATATATACAAGGTTCAGGGTTTGATTCTGAGTTCTGGTTGTTGGCAAGGCTTTAAATAGTCTCTAGACTGATAGCCTAGTATTAAGTTCTTATTCTGTTGCTATACCTCTCTGCTTCCTTTCTTTCAGACAAATTTTACAAAAATATAGTCTGTATGCAGTTCTTCATTTTTACTACAGTGTGTTTGCATTTTTATTATCATTCTCAACATCCTCTGCTCTAATGCATATGTTTGTGTGTGTGATTGTGTGTGTGTGTGTGTGTGTGTGTGTGTGTGTGTGTGTGTGTGTGTGTGTGTGTGTGTGTGTGTGTGTGTGTGTGTGTGTGTGTGTGTGTGTTTAATGCCTGGCCATGATTCCTTTCTAAGAGGAACTTCTCAAATAGCTTTTGCAGCTCAAAGTATCCAAATATGGTAGTCTACAAACAATCAATTTTTCTTTGCTTGCTTTTGACATGCCATGGTTGTTGGTTGATGTGGTGAGAAAATGTGAGCTAGTCTGTTTATCTCTTGCTTCTCTAGTTCACTTTTCCAAAATATTCATCAGGTTTTGCATCAGTGTAGTATTGCACATATACTCAGACACATCTGCAGATACAGACTGACCACCCCACAACACACACACACACACACACACACACACACACACACACACACACACACACACACACACACACACACCTCATTCCCTTACTTGATTCTTTGTCCTGAACAATGCTGCTGATAATCCATGAAGCTCTGTTCCCGCTCGCATAATCCATCCGTTAGAGCTGTTCCTGTTCCTGCTCGCATTTGCAGCCATACCTCATACGCAGAATTATTTGAGAGATGTGATTATGCCTTACTACAGGTTTCTAACAGAACCCAAATTAAAGTCAATAACAGGGAAACATGTCATCCCAATCCCTCCCTCCATCCCGTGAGCTCCTTCAGCTCAATTCCGACTGGCTGGTAGCCCTGATGGCGCTGACATCATCGCACACATGATGATGTCAGTGCCGACAGCGTGAAAATTGAAAAATAAAAAAAAAAAAACAAAAGGGAAAGATCGGAATTGAAAGGGTTCCACTCGGGAATCATGACACCCCTTCATTTGGACCAAAAAACTCGGTAAAAATGAGTAATTCGGTATGGTTGGGAGGTATGAGTCTGGCCAATCACTGCAGACCACAAAAGGCACAGTTATGAAGTAATGAGAGACTGCCTATGTCCCTGCACAAGGCAGCATAAGGGGAATGTCCTAGGTATATCTGTGAGTCAGCTGCAAGTAGCTTCCATATCACACATGTACTCAGCTCAACCCACCATCAGCCACAGGTGTATCACAGGTCATATCCTTGATGTTGGGAATGAGTACAGTATGACCCCCACTTCTGTATGGGAATACTCACAGAATGCAGCATGCTGAAGAGCTGTCCTATGCAGGTGTGTCCTTAGCTGTAAGCAGCACCCTGACTGCATATCAATATGGACAGGAACTATTGCCATTAACACCTTGCACACTTACCCTGCCACCCCAGGGGAATCCACTGGCTTACAGCCTGGTAATGTAGGAGTGACAGAATGCAGTGGCCTGCTACAGATGGCCTGCATCACTGCCAAATGGCCTACAGTCCTCTGTCAAAGGCTTGTGCCTCACGCGTAGTGCCAATGCATGGTATCTCATGAGATCACAACTAACAACTTAACACAGTCAACAGAACACACCTACAGTCCTCTGTCAAAGGCTTGTGCCAATGCATGGTATCTCATGAGATCACAACTAACAACTTAACACAGTCAACAGAACACAAATGCAAGGCCATGTTGACAAATCCCAGTAGCATGCCCCTTTATGTCCCACTGCATGAACTGTGGACCAAGCCATAAATAGCACTGGGATGAAGGGTCAGCTATAGGGATACTTCTCTGATATCGCTCGCATAATGTTAGGGAGAGGATAGAATAATTGAGTGGGGGGGTGTAGACACATAGACATCATGGAGTGTGTGGTCTGAAACTCTGATGTGTGCCCATACTACCCTGCCTGCAAACCCAGTAATGAGTGGCTCCAAACTGCTCGTAAACTACAATGTGAAGGGGAACTGACCAGATATATGAGCCCTGCCTCTGGGTAACCTGGGTGAACCTGTACAGCTGAGAGGTATGACCACAGGAAGATATGGCCATTCTGTTAAGTCAATATATGTACAAGTAGGGGATCCTCAGACACCATAGTACCTAGGTGCTGGACGATTTACACAGATCCATCAGCAAGTGTCTGTAGCTACCCCTCCACAATGGCAGGAGTGTGCAAGAATATGTAGGCTGTGAACCACAATACTGGATTCAGCTTCATTCATCTGGTATTTCCCAGTAAATAACTGTGAGCAAATAATTATATCTGTCAGTAGTTGATGATATAATACATCACAGTGTAAAACAGTACATATGTCTGAATATCTCTGCCAACACCAACCATGTAATACAAGCAGCACAGACAGCAATAGATACAGTATCTCCCTATCTGTTGCCCATTGTCACTCCATATTGTCAACCTATCTACAGATATCCTGCAGAAACAGGTTGCTAGGTGTATGTGTAGAGCACCAAACCCTGGACTGGAGTACATCCCTACCTGGAATGGATTCACACACTCAATACAGAAGGTCATACTGGGCATGCTCCTACACTTAGAGAAATGAAGCCCATGGCTGATAGCACAGTGGACTATACATTTTTGTAATTTGCAGATGTCTAGGCACACACACAAAATTGTACACTATTCATGCTTTAAACACACATTGGATAGGAATACTCACACATATCCAAGGCCAACACACTATAATATGTCAAACATACACACACACACACACAGATGTGGGGAAGAGAGAGAGGCAGACAGTGACAGACAGAATTCCATCATGAGACCTGTCCCACCCACTACACATCCAATTGGCTGATATCACATGATGTGCTGATGTCAATCCCTGTACACATTCTTTTTAGTATCTCTCAGCCCTATAGTGTCTGTGGTGCTTATGATAACTGTGTAAGATGATAGTACAGATCAGTATTCATGTAGCATTTGTATACAAAGTCCTGTCAAACATAAAGTTGTGTGTGACTGAGCGTGAGTGTGTGCTTCCAGAGGAATGATTTATGGACCAGTCACACACACTGCACCTCCCATTGCCATTGCCCATGTTAGCACTTTGAAATAAGCCCTCAGCAAAATCTCAGCCCTATAAGCTCTGTGGTGCTTATGATAACTGCTTAATACTGGAGTGTAGCAAACTAGTTAGGTAGGAGTTCTATTCCTGGTCCTGGCAATTGTGTGTGTGTGTGTGTCTGTGTGTGTGTGTATAAATAAATGATTTTGAGGTCATTCACACCACTATTCCTGCCATTGGCCTTATTTGGCATGCCTGCTGATGTCAGTCACCTTCAAATAACCCTCTGGCCAAATCTCAGCCTTATAAGCTCCATTGCACTTGCGATAACTGTGTAATACTGTACTGTAGCAAACTAGTTAGGTAAGAGTTCTAATTCTGGTCCTTGCAACTGCAATCATGTGTATTTGTATGTAGAGATACGTTACACCTGCAATTGTCCTACTTTAGTTCGCCTGCTGATGTCAGTCACCTTGAAATAACCCTTTGGCCAAATCTCAGCCCTGTGAGCTCTGTGGTGCTCGTCATAACTGCTTAATACTGTAGTGTAGCAAACTAGTTAGGTAGGAGTTCTAATCCAGGTCCAAGCAACTGTGATAATGTGTGTGAGTGAGTGTGTGTGTGTCTTTGTTGACACCTGATTTTGTGGTCATTCGCACTTCCTACACATCCCTCTCCCTTCCTTTAGCACTGCAGCTGATGTCACTCACCTTCAAAGATACCTTAGGACAACTCTTCAACGTATAAGCTCTGTGGTGCTTGTGATAACTGTGTAATACCATAGTCTAACAAGCTAGTTAGGTAGAAGTTTTAATCCTGGTCCTGGCAGCTATGATAATCATGTGTATTTGTGTGTAGAGATACGTTACACCTGCAATTGTCCTACTTTAGTTCGCCTGCTGATGTCAGTCACCTTGAAATAACCCTTTGGCCAAATCTCAGCCCTGTGAGCTCTGTGGTGCTCGTCATAACTGCTTAATACTGTAGTGTAGCAAACTAGTTAGGTAGGAGTTCTAATCCAGGTCCAAGCAACTGTGATAATGTGTGTGAGTGTGTGTGTGTCTTTGTTGACACCTGATTTTGTGGTCATTCGCACTTCCTACACATCCCTCTCCCTTCCTTTAGCACTGCAGCTGATGTCACTCACCTTCAAAGATACCTTAGGACAACTCTTCAACGTATAAGCTCTGTGGTGCTTGTGATAACTGTGTAATACCATAGTATAACAAGCTAGTTAGGTAGAAGTTCTAATCCTGGTCCTGGCAGCTATGATAATGTGTGTGTTAGTGTGTGTCTTTGTTGACACTTGATTCTGTGGTCATTCACACTTCCTACACTTCCCTCTCCCCTCCTTTAGCACAGCAGCTGATGTCACTCACCTTCAAAGATATCTTTGGATAACTCTCCATCATATAAGCTCTGTGTTGCCTGCAATAACTGCGTAATACTATAGTACCAATACATAGCTAGGTAGGGTTTGAAACACAATACTGGCAAGTGTGTGTCTGTGTCAGCAGTATCCTGTGTGGGTGGTGGTCTGATTGTGCAATAACAGGCTGCATTGCTGGGTGGGTTTTGCTACATTTTCATATTGAGGACCCATATGTCCCAATGTCACATTACAAGGCCAACAGTTGTCAAACACCGTAGAGGTTGTTGTATACAATCCACAGCCATAGATGTATATATAGGCAACCATTATAATACCCAGAGATATATATCCACCCAGAGATCATGCACAAGCATGCTTGGCTCTTTCTCTCATCCTTTCTTTCTTTCCCCTCTGTCTCTCTCTCTCTCCCTCTCTGGTAGATGTGGAAAATGCATCTGTTTTGCATAGGCAGGAGCTTGACATTGATAGGTAATGCTCATGATCAGCTGATGGCCTGTGCATGAATTGAAGTCCTCCACCTGCTAATTGTATGTGGAACAGCTGTAGTATCATTCCTATAGCCAATTGCATGGAAACACACTCATATAAGTAAGCACTGCAAGTGGGTGTTGGCCCTTCTCCTTCACTGTGAGCAGGACTTCATGTGGGTGTGTGACAGACAGAATCACAGAGGGTCATTGGAAATACCTCTTACAACAAACACTGTGGAGACAGGCCAACAAACTGGAGGGGGATGTTCCAGACATGGGGACAGAATGTAAGTATTGCTGTCCTACATTTGAAGTAATGTTGGTTTAACAGGGTTTGTGTGGATATGGCTGCTCTGCATGATTTTAAAGTCTGGCATGACAGTGTTATGTGATTGAGAAAACTCTCACCTGTAAGGCTATCTGCAGAATGGCCATAGTTTGGAGTCTTAGATTTGGTGTGTCACTCACACATTTTCTGTCTTTATAAATGCAGAAGCATGCTCTGATGATTGCAGTCAGTAAATGGTAACATCCATGTGTGTTACTGACTTCATATCCCTCAGAAGAGATATAGCACAACAAACCCTGTTACACCAGCAATGTTCTCAGTTTATAACTGCAATATGTCAATATTGGTCCTGTGTTTCTGCCTCTGTTCCCAAGTCTGTCATCCTTTGTTCATATGTCATGCAGTAAGAATACAGTATATCATTATTTACTGACATAATTCCTGATATCAAGCCAGTGATATATCAGACTGCCAGACATGTAATTTATAGGAGGCCTAATATTTGAGGGCAAAACCTGAACATTTTGTTGTAGTCTGTACAGTAGTGAGGTCTGTGTACTTTTGGTGAGAGTGTCTGTATTATATAGCAGTGTATTGTGATAATGTTATTTGGCCTGTGTACAGACTTGGGTAGAATTCAGTGTTCTTGGTCCTGTTCTCTCCGACGTTGCATGCTGCTCCAGTATCTGATACCCTATCAGCCTATATGTTTGTACGGCCAGACTGAGACATGTCCCATACCACAGTCAGGCATCAGACTACACTGTAAATTGGGCCAGTATATGTAGGGTTAGTGGAGTGGCAAATATGATGATGACTGTTGTTCACACAGTCCATATACTGTACTATTACTTAGGCTTACTATTATGTGACTGTGACTGTGTTGAGATTGGTTGTGGGTATGCACTTTCACACTGGTGTCTGTTACTCTGTGCTGTTACACACCTGGAGTGCCTGCTATATTTGCAATTACATGTGTATTCTCCCACAGGTAAATTGGGTTAGTGTTGTGGCAGTCTGCTTGTAGTGTAGACAGTGCTTGGTGACATGCCTAGCAGCTCAGTGTATTTACCCTAGTGTGATGTTATGTTCCAGATATTTGTCAGATGTACTGTTGCCTGGTCACCATACATGCTGTGTATTTCTGAAAAAGCAGTGGGCTGCTGTGAAGATGTATGTCACTAACCATTGGGAAGTATGTGGCTTGGAACCTCTGCTCCTCCAGTTAATATGTGTTAGGACAGACGGGAGGGTGTAAATGCATCAACTGTGTGAGGTTATCTAGTCCAGTATGTGTGATATATCCACATTTTCATGGCTTTAATCATCCCCTTTGTCAGACTTGTTCCACATTTCTTGCACTAAGGAGTTCTCTGTATACCTCCTGACTGACCAGGTTGTTTCAGACTGTCCATGTTTATTGCTCATATTTCTTCTGTATTCCACAGGATCATAACTGTGATTTGTGTGGTACTTCACTATGATGATTTTATGATGTCTATCCATAACTGATGGTGTGCATGTCAGTTTCAGAAGAGCCTTCCTTCATAACATGTATGTTAACACAACCCCTGTCACTGTAGCAATATTCTACATTTATAACTGCAATACATACATTACAGTCCCTTACACTAAGAGGCTGAGAGTTATGGTGCTGAGGTATGCCTCCACTACATGTCATGGGCATATGTTATGTATACATTTATATGTATATATATATATATATATATATATATATATATATATATATATATATATATAAAGAGAGAGAGAGTGAGAGACATATGGATATATATATATATATATATATATATGTGTGTGTGTGTGTGTGTGTGTGTGTGTGTGTGTGTGTGTGTGTGTATGAATATGTATGTATATATATATATATATATATATATATATATATATATATATATATATGTATACCCTTTTAACATGAGTGTTGTATATACATTCTCAGATGTATCCCACCATATTAATCTGAAATGTGTACATTTACTTATAAGAACATGACTGATTCAACACTATTTTCACTTACAAGAGCTAACAATTGTAGTAGTCAAAGCAGTTGTTCACTATATTTGAAAAACCAACAGACATCCTCACAGTTTGATGGTGTAGTAGTTACGTGCTGTGTCTATAGTGTGCAGGGTGCAAGACCTGCATGGGTTATTTATTTTGTTGCTGGGCAGAACAAGGGCTGATGGAGACAGGGTGATTAAAGAGCTTTAAAGCAGCTTTAAGTGGGTTTCCGTGGGTTTGCATGAAGCTAAATGCTGCTAATGTACGGTTGAGAGAATAGGCATTTACATCATGTAGGCTTCGCTTACCAGTGCGCAAATCTGCTTAGCATTTACATTTAAGCAATGCTTACACCTGTTAAGCATAGCGCAGTCCTGGTAACCAGTGATCAAATTCCAGTCTGATAAAATAGCAGGGTAATGACATCTTTAATAAGTGTATTTTATTTCCTGTACATAATATGCTTCTATGTGCTGTCATTACAGTTGCAAGGGGTGTGAGTATACTGTATGGAACACCTGGTTATACATAGGTAGTACTACAATCTTTTCTCTTTGGATTAGTTTCATTCATAGGTAGTATCCCAGGTTATATGCAGTCACACTTGCATGTTACACCAGCTACAGTGCACTGGTTGACATAAATAGTTTAACACATATTGTATCATTACGTTAGTACTTTTAACAGTGCTTTTTCAAGTAAGAGCAGATTTCAGATTGCAGTACTGGAACCATACACCCCTGCATGCAAAGCTGGACTCTGAGTACTGAGTATCTTGTTCTTGGTGTTTGAGCTGTATGTTTATATGTATCTCCTACTGGATATTGATCTGATATGTTGATATTAACTGTAGACTACTATGTTTTTGGACATGTCATTGAGGACTGCTGTCATGTAGTAATGGCATACCTTTCAGTTTCAGACGTATATCTTGCAAAACATTCATCCTAATGCACAGATGTGCGGATGTCAGGTATTGCTATGGCCATACCATTATGTGGGTGCCCACATTGTATTGTGCTGTGGGCCTGGACTTTGCTGCTAGTTCCGACATATAGGACATTCCTTAACTTGGACCTTACCCCATTTCCTTGCCTGTGTGAGGGACATTACAGAGGTGGTGGCCTACAGATTCACATACAGTGGGTGGCAATATGTCACAGGACAGGATGTGTGGAGACAGCCAACCAGCCATGGGGCACATATACCCAGATTTGTGAACAGATTCTATGTCATCAGTGTTGTTATACACATGGTGGATTGACAGATTGACAGGGTTTGTGTGGACATGCATTTAGTGTGTGACGTCATGACTCACAGTGACATGTCTCTGACAAACCTCTCCAATGGCAAGCTGTCCACAGATTGGCCACATGTATGCCTGTTATGTTTTGCGTGTTCACCAGACAGTTGGTGTCCTTGGTAAATCAGTTGTGGGCTCTGGGGAATGCAGTCAGTAAATACTCACATCTATGGGTATTACCAGCATCATATTCCTCATAAAGGATGTTACAAAAAAAAACAGTGACATCTGCAACTGTCTCAATGTATGACAGCAGTATGTCCAATCTACCCCTGTGTTTTTGCCACTGTTCCCACCTAGTTAGTGAGTGGGGAATGTTATCCAAGGCTTTGGCCAGATCAATGTAGGTTGTATGTGTCACCTTGCCTTCATCTACAGCTCAGGTGACTGACCCCAAGAAGTTGACCAAGTGAAATGAGCAGGTATGACCTAACCTTCACAAAGGTAAACTGTGTGGGATCCTGAGTCTGCAGAGTCCCATATCCCTGTTTATTAGGTACATGATGATGCATTCCATAGCTTTGCATAACAGACTTGTCAGGCAGTTGGGGTGGTATTTCTCAAGGTCTGTAGTTACACCTCATTTGTGGAGAGGGGTGACTGTAGCAGTGCACAATTCAGTAGAGGCAAAGCCTGAGGTGAGGCTGTGCTTGAACAAGGCACACAGGTAAGGTGTCAGGTTTCTCTGTAGTTCATGTAGAACACAGCCAGGAATATTCTCAGGTCCCATAGAAGTTGTATTCTTGGCCTGGGATAGTGGTGTTTTAACCTGTGCTGCAGTAATACTGGGTGCCTGGTGGTGTACTGGTATCGTGATTGGTCCTTTGGGGGGACTGAGGGGTAATGTTTGCACTCAAGATGCCAGCCAGAATATTGGCAGTATTTGTTGGCTCAGTCTGGGAGGTTCCATTGTCTAGTAGCTTAGAACAAATCTTGCTATTGCCATGGAGATTCTTAACATAACTTTATGAGACCTTGAGGTTGTCTTCACTATGTGCTCCAATTCTGTTCTCACCACTAACTTTGTAGTATTTTATGAGGGATCTCAACCTTCAATTGAGGCTGATAAGGGTTGATTTCCAGTCTTGGGACTTCACTTTATTCCATATCGGTTGCCTCCTTCTGTTGTACAGTGTCTGTATGGCAGGGGACCACCAGATCAGCATCCTTTTATTGGAGGTGAAGGTCCTGGTTGTAGTGGGTATGGCAGTACCCATGCATGTGTGTACATGTTCATAGTGCATTGTTGTTTGATTCAGCTGTCATGCACCTAGTCTCCATTTGCATGACGGCCGTGAGGTTAGCCATCTCTGTTGTTATGAGGCATATTCAGCATTGGAAAGGCTTTTGATGGTGGTTACCTGTGCAGGGGGGCATGGGAGGGCCATGGATTAATTTGTGTCCAGATATAACAAGGGGGAGTTGTCTTTTGGTGTTGAGCAACAGTCGCCCATGTTAGGAAGGACCAGGACGATTGATGGGCATGTGCATTGGTACATGAGTAGATTTCCCAGTTAATGGTGGGGTAGTTGAAGTCAACCAGTATGTGAGTGTTAGGTTGGACAATATTAACCTCCAGGGTGATTAGGGACATGAAGTGTGAGTGTTGGGGCATATTTGGGGACCTATATCAGGCTATGACCTGATCCACTGTCCTACACAGTGTTAGCTATGCCTGCAGATGATTAATGAATATGGAAACACCACCACCTTTGGAGCTTCAGTCACAGTTCTGCAGCCAAGAGACGTGGAATGGGTAGTAGGCTGGAAGTGCAGGGGTGCTTCCTGCTGCCTTTAACCAGGTCTGTTTTACAGCACAAATATCATAGTTCCCCATTTTATGGAAGACTTCTAGTAAGTGTATTTTCAGATGTAGACATCTAGTGTGCAGCAGCATGACTCTCAGATTGCATGTATTTGTAACTGTCATATATTTCTGTATACATATATATATATATATATATATATATATATATATATATATATATATATATATATATTAACCTTTCTATATATATGTATCTATGCATATATGTGGATATACATGTGGATGTATATCTCTCTCTATATACAAATATATATATATATATATATATATATATATATATATATATATATATATATATATATGTATTATGTACAGATTTGTCCACATATATGCATCTCCATACATATATACATGTTGGCAAGGAGCTCGTCCATTGCTATAAGTGGGGGCTCTCTGGCTGGCCCCTCACCAGTAGCGGAACAGTCCCTCACTGCTGCAGCAGCCCATTGCCATGAACACCATATCAGGTCAGTTGCTTTGTGCCTGGTTCTCCAAGGTGTTCACTCTCTTTGTGAGTTCTTCCCAGAGGGCTGTCCTCTCCCGCTGATGTTGGCAACCCTGACTGTAGAGGATGTGGTAGTGTTCCAGAATGGCCTCAATTATGGCTGCTGTCTCCTGGACATCATAGGCTGGAAGCTTCTGCGTCACACCTGAAAGACATAATAAGACAGATTACATGGGCATTTAGGTTACATTGATAGCAACAGGCAACCAATGATAGTATTTCAACATGGAACATTAATAGAAACACATTTCAATATTTGTTGAACACTAGGATGTATGTCCCAATAATAGGTTTGGTGTAAACATACCCATTGATTTGTGTGTTTAGATTATTGTTGCAGATATGGTGGGGGGGAGAGAGAGATGTCATTTAATAACTTGTATATCCTTGCAGTACTCACAACTTTAATGGTCATTGCTCTAATCATTACTCTACAGGTATTATTACAATACCCTATGGCCTTGGTTTGGGGAGTGATATGTTTGTACACAAGTGTATACTTCAAATGAATTATAACTAAATTCTACTTCTCTTACCTGGTAGACCTGTGGAAAAAATGTTTGTTAACACTACCTGACTGTTTCTACACATATTCCCAGATTCCTAGTTAAAATTATGCACATACCTCTCAATCTCTTAATGCACAACTTCTGGAGAAAGCTTGACAACATGGGGGGTACAAATAAGGACATATTTTGAATATTGCTCTTATAAACTTTTAGACAGTTGCTAGAGTAACAGGATTTTTTTTAATACACATTTTCTGAAGGATTTGAAGTCTGACACTCAAATGTATGGGCCGGATTCATGAAGGCTTTCACGGAGTCTAAGAGTAGAGTAAGACTCCATGCAGCCAACATGTCCGCCAAGCGATCCAAGAACAGCCGGTAGGGGCATGCAAGAGAGCTCCTAAAATGACTCTTACACGGACAGGGCTAGGATATGCAAATTACCTCAATTGCAGGCAAAAGCTATGCAAATGAGGTAACTTTGCGATCCAGTAAACCCGAACCTGTCCGAGTAAGAGTAGTGTTATTTGCAGAAATGTACTCTGTTGACAACTGAGTACCATTCTGTAAATAGCAAAACGGAGCCATGACAGCTCCAAAAAAAGGATGCATCCAGTTGAGGAAGCATGCCAATGGCCAAAAATACAGCCACTGGCAATGTTCACTGATGCAAAATAAAAATAAAATATATATATTTTTTTATCCCGATCTCCGAAGTTTAAGCGTAGCACAGCGCCGTGCAAACGTGCTGAGCTCTAAAAACCAGAAAACCAATAATTAAAATCCACAAATATGGATTTTATTGTAATTCCTAATTTACAGTGCAAGGGAATGGCAGGCTGAAGACAACATGGCTACCGAGTAGAGGTTGCTAAGGGGGGCAAGCTCAGTCTAAGAGATATAACAAAGCATTAGTAGGCAGTCCTATGCAAATGAGGGTAAGGATAGTGAATCACAAGTTTACATAGCAAATGAGCACAGTCAGTGGAGTGTAGGAGAAGGATAAGGGGAGTATCAGAGTAGAAGATAGGTGACATCATGAGGGGGGTATGTATGAAAGAAGTGAAGCTCATTGCAGCAGAGTGGCATGTGTTTGCTGTCAGTTACTCATCACTGGAAGAGGTGTGTCAACAGGTACCCTAGCTAAAGGCAAGAAATTGAAGGTGTATGCCGTGGATAACACTAAAGTTTCTTGCTGAAGTGCTTGCAACATGTTTGCGCATGGGTGTGTGCCTGTATATCCGAGTAAGACTGTGTGCACGCGTGTGCGCCTGTGTGCGCGCATTTAAGCCAGAGTAAGCATGTCTAAGGTTGTTGAAATGTGTGTAAGCACGTATGTGCCTGTGTGCATGTGTTTTAGCAAGAATAAGCAAGTTTTAGTCTGTGTAAGCATGTGTGCGTGTGAGCTGGTGTGAGCGTGTTTGCGCTTGTGTGTGTGGCGCTGTCCCCCTGAGGAAACAGAAAGGGAAAAGGAAGCACAACAAATAGTGGGAAGTTAAACAGGGAGTACTAGCAGAGCTAGCAGGTGAAAACAATCAGAATCAGGCAATTACACAGGCAGTACACTAGCCCAGCCCAGCACTTAAAACTCTGCAAACAACTTTCCACCATGTTTTCCTCAGAGACACTGCAACACTGCAGTAAATTAGGAGAAGTGAAAACTTAAAAAGCTTCACTGAGACTAAAAAATGTTAGGGGCTGCCATTGCTGTTATAAGGTGACATATGCAACATGCTGAGAGTGGTGACAATGTGAATGCTGCTGTACAACCCCCATTGAGGAGACGGAGAAGAGTGTACAGGCCCAGGGTAACCTATCAGGGGCTACATGAGCTGGAGATAGTGGAGCGCTATAGAGTGGACAGAGACCTCATGCAGCAAATTGTTGAGCTGTGCAGGCCACGCCTCACACACAGAAACAACAGAGGGAAACCCATCCCAGTGGAAACCAAGGTATATGTTGGCCTAAGAATATTAGCAACAGGTACCTTCCAGCGACCAATTGGTGATATGATGGGGATATCACAAGCATCAGCATCCAGGGTACTGCACCAGTTCCTGGATGCCATGTCAGCACATGTCGGTGATCATGTATATTTCCCCAATTCCCATGAGGTACTGGCCAGCAATATGTGTCTTTTCCAGCAAATAGCGGAATACCCTGAGGTAGTGGGTGCAATAGACTGCACGCATATACCCATCAAAGCACCAGCCGGTGAGCGGGGTAGGGTCTACTTTAACCGCAAGGGCTTCCCCTCCATCAACTGCCAGGTCGTGTGTGATGCCCAGGGCATAATACTGAATGTGTGTGCTGGCTGCCCTGGAAGCTACCATGATTCCCATATCTGGCATCTGACACAGTTGTACCAGACATTTGCCAATGGGGACATCCCTCATGGTCACCTAGTGGGTGAGGCTGGCTATGCACTGCAGCCATGGCTGATGACACCCATCAGAAACGCACACACACCTGAACAGGAATGCCATAATGAGGTACACGCACAAACACGAAATGTAATCGAGCATGTGTTTGGGCTGCTCAAGCCATGGTTCCGGTGCCTGGACACATCTGGTGGAGCCTTGCAGTACTCACCAACTACATGTACCCAAATTGTCATGGTATGTGCTATGCTACATAATATGATCCTGTGAAAACAACTGCAGCAGGAGCAGCATAAGCCCGGGCCAAACAGCCCCCCACCATTGCCAAGGCCATCACAGGCAGTGCGTGATTCGGAGTTGGAACAACCTGAGCCTGCCACAGTAGGCAGAAGGAGGCGTGCCCAGTATGCTTTGGCCTTGGCAAAGAGGCAACGCATAGTACATACACTGGCTCAGTAGGAACCCTGGAAATGATACCTCTCTCTGACTCGCACATATAGTGAAAGGGATGCCTAACTTGACACTACCTGTGTTCAAACATGTATAGCGAGTGTAGTATGTGCATCCGACATAGGCAGCCCTGCAGCACCACCTGAGGCATGATTGCCATGTGTTAAGCAATATAAAGCAGTGCTTAGCAGCTTTCACCACTATTTAGTGGTTCCACTTGAAATCATCGAATTATCATTTCATCGAATTGCAAATCATCGAGACCAAATCGTCGAAAACTCATTTCATCGAAAACTCATATCATCGAATCTCAAATCATTGAAAACTATAAAGCAACTACAAATAACATTCCACAAAGTTTTTACTATGTTTATGCCCCCTGCACCCCCTATGTGGGGGGCGGAGCCCCCCCCGTAATAAAATATACCAACTCCAAGGTCACAGTACAGTGGGGTTAGGAAATAACCTCTTTTCCCCACTGTAGTGCAACCTTGGAGTTGGTATATTTATTTACAGGCAGTGTGGGGGGCGGATCCCCCCACATGGGGGGTGTAGGGGGGCTTGCCCCCCTGCATAAACATAGTAAAAACTTTGTGGAATGTTATTTGTAGTTGCTTTATAGTTTTAGATGATTTGAGATTCGATGATATGAGTTTTCGATGAAATGAGTTTTCGACGATTTGGTCTTGATGATTTGCAATTCAATGAAATGGTAATTCGATGATTTCAAGTGGAACCTATTTAGTATATGTAAACAAAATTGCACACACTAACTAGCACAACTTTGGTCAATGCTGAGCAATATTGGGCAACATTCAGCAATGTTGGTTAACGTTGAGCAATGTTGGACAAGCTTGGTCAAAGTTGGGCATAGCTGAACAAAAGCCAACATGCTCTTATTTGCTCTACTGGCCCTTAAGCAGTCTGGTCTGCTCAGTATGAAAATATAAAGCAGTTATAGGCCTCAAACCCAGGCTACTGTGCACTATAGTCATAGTACTGAACCACTAAACCATGACAGTATTTCACTGGTCAGCCTGTATGAAGAAATGTTGATAAGTCTATGCAAAGTATCTCATGGAAACCCTGCAGGCACAGCATAATCCCTGTTGAGTTCTGACACAAAGGTGAGCCCTGCAGTAAAAATATAACCTGATTTTCAACACACATATAGTATAAATGTTAATATTTGTCATGTTCACACACATTAACAAATGTAGTGGACTTCAGACAGCAACATACTGAAAGGTCACACTGGGCGTGCTCACACACTTGAATAAATGAGACAAATGTCAGGCAACAAAACACTGAAAGGCCAAACTGGGTATGCTCACACACTTAGGCCATGTCTGAGTAAAGCAGTGGGCCACACATACCCAGCAGTTGCATGTGTTAACCCAGGAACCTCTCACTATTCACCAATCCGTCTTGTGCACACAGTTATATGACAATAGACACATATATAATATACTGGAACCCTGTCATAATCAAATATGTTCTGTCAGTATCATCAATAAACAATGTGCACTCCGAACGTTATCATAGGTTCATAGGTTGATGCTAGGCTATCTGCTCTAGGGCATTTATAAGCCTAGCCAGAGTGTGTTTGGCTTTCGCAGCCCTGTTAGATTAGTAGACTGTGCCTGTGAATAGTAGGTCACACAAGATAGCCCTTTTATGTTTAGTTTATTGTGCCTCTGTCTAGCAGGGATGCAGAAGAGATCCCAGGGGTAAACATACGATCACCCATCCACTCGTCAAGATTTCACCTGTAGAGGGTCAGTGAGGGGCTCTGCCTATGCGGGACTGGGATCTCATTTCAGCGTAAGGGGAGCCTCTGGATATGAATCTGTCCCTCCAGCATGTCCTATTAATATCTGTGCTGAGGTTTATGTCCCTGGAGTGTGTAGCTCTAAGGGATTTGGATATCCTGAGGTGGAGCTTGTCCATTAATTCTGGGTTGGACATGGCTTTAAACATCAGGCACAGATCGCATCCAAGTAGGCAGTAAGCGACTCAGTAGAGCTGGAGTTACTTTAGCCGAACTGCGCAGGACATCTGTGTGAGTCCCTAGATCCACTTGGTGAGGTACTTTTGTGGCCATTACAGTTGCTGCAGGTGTCGGGTAAGGTACATCCCAAATGGGGCATTGTATCCAATCATGGGCCTGATGAGTATAGGGGCACAATGGCCTCACTTGATCTAGATGTGAAACCTTTTGGGATAAGGTGGGCTATATAGAAGGTCTGTCTAACCACTTTGGCAACGTGATTGTCAAAGATGAGATTACTATCTACTCGGGTCCCCAAATCCCTAATAACTTCTTCCGTACTTAATGGATTACCACCTATGTGGTAATGTGTGGGCACTTTGTTATTCCCAAAGGGGATGACTATGCATTTAATGGCATTTAGCTGTAGGCCATGGCTCTGGCACCAGTTATCCATCTCTGTGAGACCCTTTTGGAGGATGCTTGTGCCAGCTGGAGAGTTGATTATGGCACCCATATTCCTCCTGTGTTAGCCTATACGTCAGAGAAATATATATACTGAACAAGAGAGGTCCCAGGACTGAGCCTTGTGGGACGCCACGTGTAACTGGTGTATAGTCAGACATGGCACCTGCAATACTGACCCCGTGGGTGCTATCCCTGATCCAGTTAGCAATCCATCTTGTGACATATGTGTTAATATCTAAGCTGGTGAGCTTATTTATGATGCCCGAGTGGGGTATTGTGTCGAAGGGTTTTGTGAGGTCCAGGTAGGCTGTGTGGACTACCTTCCCTATGTCTATGGACCTGGTAACTGTTTAAAGAAATCGACCAGGTTCAAGAGGCAAGATCTGCCCTCAACAAAGCTGAATTGGGTAGGATCCAGTGTCTGTAGGTTCCTGATGTGGACCTGGTAACTGTTTAAAGAAATCAACCAGGTTCAAGAGGCAAGATCTGCCCTCAACAAAGCTGAATTGGGTAGGATCCAGTGTCTGTAGGTTCCCAATGTCTTTGTGTATGAGTTCCATGACGATACATTCCATAGCTTTACAGACCAGGCTAGTTAGGCTTATAGGGCGATAGTGTCCGGGGTCCGTAGTGGCACCACCTTTGTGGAGCGGGACCACTGTTGCTGTACACCATTCCTTGGGTACATATCCTGTAACAAGTCTGATATTGAACAGTGACTTAATGTGAGGGTTACGTTCTTCATGAAGCTCTTGTAAGACACAGGCTGGGACACCATCCGGTCCCATTGATGCTGTGTTGTCTGCTTTGGAGAGGGCAGCTCTCACCTGTTCATCTGTGATGTCAGGGAGGCTACACTCTGTTGGGATGGATATTTGCTCTTTAGGGGGGATGGGGGGGAGACATTTGCACTGAACCTGTTTGCCAGGATGTTGGCAATGTCTGTGGGTTCAGTGTATGTTTTGTCATTTTGCAGTAACTCACAGCATATTTGGGAGTTGCCACCCAGGTTCCTGACATAACTAAAGAAGGCCTTGTGATTGTCCTTAGTGTCTGGTGCAATTTTCCTTTGAAGCGGGCCTTAGATGAATTCATGAGTGATCGTAGCTTTTTGCTAGTACCTTTTTGGGATTGTGCTCTATCATGTAGTAGCCACCTCCTTTCGTTGTATAGCTTATTTATGGCCGGGGTCCACCAGACATGTCCCCTGCCTTTGGAGGAGTGAGTCTTGTTTTTATTTGGGATAGCACAATCCATGCATTCCAGTAGGTGTCCATAGAATGTGTTTGTAAAGGATTCAGCGGTCTGAGCCATATTTACCACTGTCCCAGGGTCTTTGAAGGATACCACCTCGGTTTTGAGAAGTGTGACATTTGCTTTTGAGAAGTTCTTCACCAAGATTACCTAGGATGGGGTTGGGGATGGATTATGGATGTCCAGTGAGATAAATGTATGGTCTGACCCTACCAATGAGGGGTATACCTCTGGTGTGGAACATAGAGTCCCCATGTTGGTGATGATCAGGTCCAATATGTTTTCCCCTCTTGTGGGTGTGGTGACCAGTTGTGCCATAACATTTGAGTTTATAAATTCTAGCAACCATTGGGTGGGGGTATTGGGGCTTGAGTAGTATTCCCAGTCAATGTTTGTGTAGTTGAAGTCACCCAATATAATGGTGTTTGGAGAGACCGTCATATTCTCCAGTGTTGTCAGGAAAGCCAAGTGGGGTTCCTGAGTTTGGGAGGATGGTCTGTAGCAAGCTACAAACTGAAAGGCAGTTTTGCCCACTGTTAGTTGCACATGTATGGTCTCCGATGCTTCGTGCAGTGCTACTAACCTGGAGGTGTGTGTATCTGTGATGTATATGGATACTCCCCCTATTTTTGTTGGTCGGTCCGAGTCTTGTGGCCAGAAAGCATGGTATGAAGTATAACCTGGTAGTGCTGGGGTGCTTTCGGGATCCAGAACCAGGTGTCTGTTACTGCACAGATATCAACATACTCCATACTGAGGAGAGTCTTGATTGCATGCATTTTGAGGTTTAGACATCTGGTGTTGAGCAGCATTACCCTTAGTTTCTTTTACCTTGTATTGTCTATGGAGGTGGGTTTGTCTTTGGAGCTTTGCCTAGAAAAGGCACTATGAGGGTGGCAAGAGCCTTAGCCAGTATTCGAAAGTCCAGGGGTGACAGGTGCAAGTCGTCCCTAGTGAAGCTAAGTGGCATGTCGAGCATGTCATCCCAGGCTGACAGACACTGGATCCCCTTTGAATGACACCAATACGTTAGCCAACTGTTAAAATTGATCAGTTTGTCTGTATACTGTGTCATCATTCTTGGTGAGAGTAAGATGCTACACAAGGTCAGTGTCATACTGGCCTGGGCTACATGATCAGAGAGCTCCTCTATGTCTCTTGTCATGTAGTCCAGGGAGGAACGTCTGAGGTCATTCACACCAGCATGGACAATTTGTACTTGCTTTGGAGTGACCTGAGTGCATGTGTTATGTGACGGATCCTGCCACCCGACAGACAGCTCAAAGTGACCTTCTCCTTGTTCAGCCTAGTGAGTCAGATGTCAGTGTGTCTGACAATAGAGTCACCTATTACAAGTGTATTAGGTGTGTTGTTTAGCCCTAAGGGCAGTGACTGTGTGGCACACTGACTTTGTGAACTATGTGATATGTGGGTATTGTTGTGGGGTAGCAGTTGTTTGGGTGTCTGCTTTGGAGGTCTCTGCTGCTTAGGCAGATTTTATTTAGAGCCTCCGAGTATGTTTTTGTGTGGTAATGTATTGTGTTTGCTGTCGCTATAGGTCTATGTGAGACTGGATTTGTGGTGTGTGTGGTTACCTTCACTGCCTGATAGACTGTGCTAGTCATGGGTCGAGAGAGCTCAGCCTTCTGTTTGTCTATACAGTTGCATCTCTCACATATATCTGAGTTTGTTGGGAGGAGGAGAGGGTTGTCTGTGTACATAAGGCAGTTGTAACATTGTCTCAAAATTTAATTTTGAAGTCCCAGGGTATGTCTGCAAAAATTATTTAATAAAGAAATATGCCACAAATGGCTATAAAAACATGAAAATAAATACAGTACATAGCAATTATTCACTGATTTAGCGCTTTCATCTCCAATCGGAGACTTCTTCAGAATCAATTTCCCATCACAAAAGTCAGAATTTATACAAGTTCCAAAGCAGTGTTATTGGCTGGCAATAAATTACTTAATTAATACTTGTAATTTAAAGGTCAAGTGTGCAAAAAGCAGAAACAATAAAAAACATAAGGTTGAAACACAGAGGTTTGAATCAAGTTGTTCACATTATTTGTCTTCTTGTTAAAAGACTATAATTAATTAATCCAATAATATTACATATATTCATACATATTAATTAATACAGTTATATAAATATTTCAAAATATAGGTAAATATTTAAAAAAATAAACTTGTATATATATATATATTAATTAAAAACTCCACAATATAATAATAGTGTAAACATAGTGTAAAAATAATACTGATGGAAGGAAATATATATGTATATAAATATATGTACCACGTTAAAAAGTCTTCAAATGTAAAAATAAATAAATAATTAAAAAATAAAAATATATATATTGATACAAAAATCCTTTACATACACTGATAGAAAAAGTAAAAATAGTCATATATTATCAAAAACACATGTTCTAACAATCGAGCTAACAGTAGTCTAAAGATATGCCATGTTACTTGCACACTCTGAGTCGACGTGCTGGGTGACTCCGGCCTCCATGATGACACATGCCTGTTGTAGTGGTTGGCCAGGAGCCACCACGCTGAGAAGCAGCTCTTCCACTCTGGTGAGGGGTGGATGTGTTGCTGCACCACCACCTGTGGCAAGCTGTTGTCTGTGGACATCGGAGGCATGCTGCCGGACATGTCTGATTAAATCACTGCAGTGATGGCGTACCTGCTCATAAGTCCGGTTATGCATGCCTACATCATTCACCCAATGGACAGCATCCTGCCACAGTGCAGTGCGCCCATGCTGGTCCTGGCTGGTTCTGGAGAACAGCAGGTTGTGATGTTGTATTACGGCATATAGGATGACTTCCTCCTCTTCAGGGGAATACGCGGGTTTTCAATTGTGAGACATGTCCCTGGAAGACAATTAAACAATAATTGTGAGCAAGTCATGTGGCACACTTAACATTCTAAAGTACAGACATCAATGAAATGCCATATATAGCAATCTATTGGCTGTCAGTAGATACACACTTTTAATACCACATATCACTGCTCAGCCCACAACTGCCTGACAGTGCCTGGCACATACTATATACCAAACCATGTTCTGCACAGCAACAAAGTGAAACCAGTATGTAAGACTATACAACAGTACATGGCACACTGTATGTGACACAATGCACCACCTAGCCACAGGAGGTATATATGAAGCTAATGCATACAGACATTTGTCATCCATTGAAATGAATTTAAAGTGCAGTTACAGTACTACCAGTACACCATGCTACTTGTTGATAGCAAACCCCTCAGTAACATATGTGCACATTCATCAATATAGGTGGCATACTGCTGTACTACACTATACATGTTGCTAGATATGCACTTATATTCTGTGACACACATACCACCAAGGCCATGTTGCAAGCATACCCAGACACACATCAGACATACCTACAAGACACAAAGGTATGGTAACCCAGATGGGTTTTACCTGTGTACCATACAGTACTGTGTGTCAACACTTACAAAACCTCATGCCTGAGGTATGTAATGTGTGACGACTACAGGTAACAAACAAAACAGTGTTTCCAAGCAATGTGGATATACACCATACTGTGTTGTTTAGGCCTACAGCTTCAGGTAGTACTACAGTTCATACGGGATTTGTATTCACTAGTGTTAACAATCAATAAGCATACATGTACTGCTTTAGCCTACAATGACACACTCCAGTCAACACCATGGGACTACGTCACACCGTATGCCATACTGGTTTTCCTGCCTAGCAATAGCATACATATATTTTGCTGGGATCAGAGCTACAACACTACATACCATGATATAGACAGTTTCCCACTAGGCTATCACACATATGCACAACTTTGACACATTCACCTACACATTCACCATCACACTCAGTCAACCTCACATAGCAAGTAATGCAACAAGTACATGCGTGTGTGTATCGGGTCCTAGGTAGCTAATAGGCTATTAGCCATAGGGCCTATGGAATCCTAGCCATATGGTACCCTGCCCTTCAACATCCATGTAATTTAGGTTCATGTGCCCCTGTCATGCAGAGCCACAGAGGTGATTCCCGGGTTGTATTTCCTATCTCACATCCAATCATCATGATTACTCATGACAACTGCTAATGAGGACCTTTATTTGCTATAGACAGTTAGTTAGCTCCAGAGTATGGTATGTGTCTGAGATGATAATGTACCACTCCAGCATGTTCTGCTTTTTGACGTTACAAGGTTTAGATCAGTACAGTGTGTAGCTTGTATGGATTTTAATCTGTTTATATGGAGCATACCCAACACCTGTGGGTTTGGAATAGCTTTGTATGTTAGGCAGAGGTTGCCTCTGGGTAGGCGGTATGCGACACATTGTAGCTGGGGTTTTGTAAGACAGTCTACATAGGGCATCTGTTTGAGTCTAGTAATACTCTTTGTGAGGTAAGTGTCTGGCATCTACAGTTGCTGTAGATGTCTTTTGAGGTACATACCAACAGGGCCATTGTACTCTATGATGAGTTTTATGACTAATGAGTAGAGTGGAACACTGACCTCTTTTTCCATGGATGACACACCTTTTCTGATGACATGTGGACTGTACACAGTTTAAATGACTAGCAGTGGCAGCTGGTGACTTCAAATCAAAGGGGGGCTGCAGGCGACAGCTGAATGGGTGGGGTCAATGGGAAGGGGTGTGGCCAACTAGAAAGGGGAGGGGCTATGCTCAAAACCATAAAAACTAACTAAATACACTGCCCTGGGTGCCAAACCATCATTATGAGAGTCCAATCAAGACAAAATGAAGTGCAGAAGAATAAAAATATTTCAATGCATTGGCTGCATGACAGCTTACTTAATATCTAGATGGAAACAAAAAGGTTGTGAAGCATGAAAAAATAAATTACTTTTTAAATACATTAATGGAATGCCAGTCAAAATCAAGTATAATAAAAACAAGCAGCACTCAACTTAAATCACTTCTTGCACTGCAGTTCTAATTATAATTTATATTCAGCTTTGTTAAAGTACCAAGTAACATGCTGAAAGTAGAAATTTCTGATGCCCCCACTTGTTTCTTATCCAAAAAAAGACCTGCTGCCTGACATCTACTTGTTTCATGAGGAAAACATGATCAAAGTAAAAAATGAAAAGCAAACAAGAAATAAGCTCAAGATACATTGCCTAAAAGGATTACAGTACAGGTTATGGACCACACAATTGGCATTCTGTTTAGTTTACGGGTAAAGCCTGCAGAGATGACTGGAAGTCTCCAAGTGTAATGAGCTTCTTAAAATAATGTAATCCTGTCCTTTATTACAAATACTATCATATGCATTTCAATACCCGAGGCCTATACATTATATAGTTAAGTATTCTCTACATGGCAACAACAGAAAGGCTTTCAATGTTGGCAGTTCTTTAACAGTATGCTTATTAAAGCTTACTTGCATCTTACAATCTCAGCCAAGCTTACCTGATGATAGTTATTAAAGTACTGCTACTTAAATGCAGAGCAACAGGCACTTTGAGTAATAAGCATAAATCAACAGTACAAAAAATATGACAGAAACCAGACCACTCTGCAAAAATCAAGGACAGATGAAAAGCCACTCTAGTACTTGTGTCTACCTTGTTTGGGGGGGGGATACTCTGCGCATTTACACTGCATAACTACTCCTTGCCTTGCTTCGACACATCCAGAGTCACTACATGGGGGAGTGGGGTGCAACAAGTATGTCACAATTTGAAACGTCTCTGGCTGACTGTGATGGCCCTGACACATTTGTCATAACTCTCAACCTCAGAGCAAAAAATCTGGACAACGCCATACAAAGAAGTGAGACAAAGGCCCAAAAATAAGGACAATTTTTTTTTAAATATTGCTCTTATAAACTTAGAAAGATAATAGAATAGGTCTTGCATTAGTATGAATTTTATGAATGGTATGAAATCTGAAAATCAAATGTCTGTCATTATTTTCTAACTTCAGTCTTTAATGATTTGTCACTAATTTGCCAAACCCCCCCCCACAATTTTATGAAAAATGAACCAAAAATGTGATGTAAAAATATAAAATAGCCACACAATACAGCTAGGAACCTATCAAAGAAGGGACACTTTAATATTAGTACTGTTAACTTGAGTAGCTGACAAAATAAAAGAATCTACATGCATTTCTGAAATAAAAGTAATATATAACTCTGATTATTACAGTTATTTCTTAATTGTAAACCTTCCATGTTTTCTTCCAAAATTGCTATTTTGCGGAGGGATTATTAGGGGAAGAGCAACATTATGAGCCAAAATCAGGGACAGTTGAGAGGTTTGGCTATGCCTAATTCTATAAAGCAATTTATTTGCATGTACCTCTCAACCTGTTAATGCAATAAATCTGGCCAAGGCCAAATATATTGGGGGAACATATAAAAAGTACTAAAAATTGCTCTTGTATAAACTGAGACAGTTGATAGAACAACAGGTCTTACTTTAGCATGCATTTTTCTGAAGGTTATGAAGTCTGAAACTCAGTGTGTCATTATTTAGTGACTTAATTCCTAAATGATTTTGCCAGAAAACCACAAATTTTATGAGGAACAAACCAAAAATAAGAAGCAAAAATCTATTCATTCTTTGAAAATCTGGACAGTTGGGAGGTATAGTTCAGCTGGGGCTGTCTTTAAGTTTGCCGCCCTTCCCCCTCACAAAATCATGGAGCCTCCCCCTGCAGCCATTCCAATGATCCATTACTTGGCTATTTCACTCCATTTACCATAAACACTAATGTGCATACTGATTTACTTCTGTGATGATTTGGACTTCATTTGAAAGTTTTATTTTGCATTTTACAGCACAAACACTAAGACATCCCCTAAACAAACTTAGCATTAAAACTTTTCTGCCCTTGAAACTCACATTCATTGAAAAAGCATTGAAACCCACAGTCAAAGAAAATACATTTTATCAGTGGCAGATAAAGATTAATTCTGGGCTGTTTTCAAATCATAGGCCCCTTGCATATGAAACATACATGTGCTCTTTGATACACCTTCCTATTGTTTTGAACATTTTTCCAGTAAACAATGAAAACAAAATGCATGCACCAATAATGACAAAACTGCCTAGTTCAGAACATTTCCATTATAAATCTACTCAAACTTCTACAGTCCACCATTATCAGTAAATATGCACTATTCTACAGTCCACCATTATCAGTAAATATGCACAATCTCTGAAGTAAAAAAGTCATCTAAATAATTCCACATTAAATAAATCTGTAACTAATGAAGAGGTTGCTGCTAGCAAACACCTTTATATTTCATGGTTTCATCGAAAAATAAAGCATCTGATGCCCCTGAGGAATAAATTGCCTATATTACATTAAAAATGATAAGCTAGTAATATTGCAATAGGAAATAGATGGCAAACTAATAACAGGCTCACAGTTAGTAGCTTAACTTTTTCAGTACGGCAATATTCACCCCTTGTGGGAGTAGAACCAACAACCTTCTGCATCAAAAGCAAGTACACAACCTGTTGTGCTATTAACAATGTAAGCTGACAGCATTAGCAGCACTAAACTTCTCTTGCCTGCAACTCTCAGCTCCTTGTAAAATCTACTCAATACTCAACTGCATCTCAACTTCGCAGCACAAGAAATCTGGAAAAAGCCAAATTTATTGGGGGGGGGGGTCAAAAGGCCAAAAACCAGGGACACATTAAACATTGCTTGTATAATCTTGGAAAGCTGCTAGAATAAAATGCTGTGTTACCACCATACATTTTACTGCCAAGGTCCCTGTGCAAAAGAGTCAAAACAACATACCACTATGCCAAATCAGCTGCTTTGTGAAATAAAAATGCTGTGTTACCACCATACATTTTACTACCAATGTCCCTGTGCAAAACAGTCAGAACAACATACCACTATGCCAAATCACCTGCTTTGTGAAAGAAAAATGCTGCATTGCCACCATACATTTTACTGCCAAGGTCCCTGTGCAAAACAGTCAGAGCAACATATCACTACGCCAAATCAGCTGCTTTGTGAAAGAGCGGAAGACTGAAACTTAAATGGCTATCATTTAATGAATTCAGTTCTCACCATAGCTGTCAACCTCTTAGCATAAAACACCTGGACTACCCCAGTAATGAGGGAATACAGCCCTCAAACATATTCAGTGAATTCAGTTCTTGCCATAGCTGTCAACCTTAGCACAAAAAAACTGGACAAAGCCAATAATGGGCTAATACAGTCCCAAAAATAAGGACAAATTTCAAATATTCATCTTACAAAATTGCTAAAATAAAAGGTTGTGTTACTATGCATTTTCTGAAGAATATGAAGTCTGAAATTCAATGTCAATTTTACTTCTGATGGAACAAAAACAATTTTCAGCAGAGGCCCAGGGAGAAATACTGCAGACACATGTGTTTGTAAAATGGCAGGACACCAGAGCAAATCCACACAAACACAGGGATGAGATGCTGACTCCACACAGAAGGAACCCCAGCCAAGAATCAAACCAGAAAACCTATAGCTGTAAAGCAACAATGCTACCACTGCACCATCAAATATGCAAGGAATTAAACATTCAGAAACCTGAAGTCTGAAATTCAAATGCCTGTCAATTTTATTTAACATTTGTTAATCAGGACAATCTGACTTGGAACAAAATACAATTTTCAGCAGAGGCCCAGGAAGAAATAATGCAAATATGTCTTTGTAACATGGGAGGACACAAAAGCAAACCCACACAAACACAGGGAGAAGATGCAGACCCTACACAGAAAGCGCCCCAGCCAATAATCAAACCCAGGAACTTGCAGCTGTGAGGCAACAATGCTACCACTGCACCATCAAATATCAAGCATTGCAGTATTTAGAAACCACAGATACTATGAGGAACAGATCAGATCACATATGAGGCAAAAATCTGCAATTGTTTCTACAAATGGTGGTGGGTAGGGAATTCAGGTCCTTAACACCTGCATACAAGGTACAGGGTTCAAGCCTGAGTATCTCTATCCACCATCACTTTCTCTCTCTAGCCACCAGTATATAGTAACTGGGGCATTACACACACACACACACACACACACACACAGCCCCCTACCTACCCAATAGCAATTACACATATGCGAGCCCACACTCACAGGTGCAACCCATCCCACAGATTCACTCACACACCTAATAACCCTGCCTGACACTAAAACACCTTTAGGCTGTGTTCACTACATTGATGCAGTAGGAGTGGCCATGTTAGGCTACACGGCCTAGTGAGGCTATGATTTTCTCAGCATGTAGATGCCTTCCTGGATTTGGTTTTGGCGGAGAGCACATGATTTATTAGCATGTGCATTCCCCTTGGTCTGCCTCATTTGCATGTAGCATGGTCTCTGGGACAGCCCAAGGCGATATTGTATGTCTTTTTTTTTTATGTCACTGTGTTAAAGCTGTCTCTGGCTTCAAACAAGATATCCTTTACAAATCCCCCCTTTGTTTCATCCAATAAACATTCTGAAACAGAAAGAATCAGAATTTGTTGCAAATTCTATGTTTGTTATATTTGCATTGAATGCTTTTATTCCATTAAAAGCAATGATTTTAACTCAAAATGGATTGCCTGATTAGTAATTATATCACTAATTGATTATCATGCAATCTTTTTTGAGTGGATCTAAAAATATTACATAAATTGAATAATTAAGAATGCTTACAAATGCACATAGGTAAATATGCATGACTTGTGTGATTTCATGGATAACAGAAAGTCTAGGAATTCCAGTATGAGTGGTGTTCTGAGTAGGAAAATATTCGAGTTTGTGAGTATGCATATGAACATGCTGTTATGTATGAATAAATGTGAGAATATGAACAAATGAGGACTAATAAATGTGCAGGCATATCTATTAATGTGTACAGTAATGAAGAAACCTGCAAATTACTTAAATCCACAGCAAAAAAATTACAAGAAAAATAAAAGACACTACTTGCTACGTGAATACACAGATTGTTTAGTAAAGTATTAAAACTAAGTCATTCCATTTATCTATAAAAAGGTGCTAAAAACCTTATCTAACAAGCTATGTAAGACCCAGATGTCAGCAACATTTAACTATAGCAGGACATCCCATACTGCAATATACAGACAGTGACTCATTTGACGGCAATCAGGAATGAAACAGCTATAGCCAGTTAGATGTGAGTTTTCAAATTCAATTTCCTTTCTAAAATGTGTACAAAATAAAAATGGCAAGTGGCCTGGTGGCAAAGAGGGATTAAACCCTTACTGCATCCTAGACAATCTGTGTATGATTAGTGGCACGTGCACTGGAGAGATCTGAAGGGAGAAGATGGGTGACCAGTTCTAGCTCACCCATCCAAGTGGGGAGGGAGATATCCAAAGCTCACTGCAATAAAGCACCATTACAAGCTGCATAAGTGGTATGTCTCTTAGTTAGGAGGGTGCAAATACGCAGTGACTGCAAAACTGGCAAGAATGCCACAGGTTGGCAAAGGGAAAACCCTCCAGCAACATTGTAATGCTACAGAATCATCCTCAATCTCACTAATGGTCCCCAGGTGTGGGTTGGGTTCAGCTCAAAAAAGGCTAAGGCAGATCCAGTAGATCCAATGAACAAGGAGCGGATCAGGTGGTTATTGACATTCAGCTGCAGGGGGAAAAGAACAGGTACCCTAAACCCCTCGAAATGACTTCATCCTGCAGATCTACCATGGAGTAGATGGTTCCTCTTTAGTCATTTGATAAAGGCACCTGTGTAACACCAAATGTATATCTTCTCCCTTTAAAAGGCAGTTCAATGGGCTTAGAGCTACCTCTCCTATGACAGTAATATCAGTGGGCCTTTAACCTACCTTGCCTACCCTAAATTCAAAGTGCAGTAATCAGTAAAAAACTAATACACTTCCAGAAAACTATGCCTTGTGAAAATTTTATTCTGCTCTGCATTAGTAAACGTGTGGAATTATAGTAATTTAACTGCACTTCTTGTTCTTTAACAATAGACTTAGTTGATAAATGTTGCTAAACATTTCTCAATTAACTAAATGCAGCAAACTTCACAATTGAATTTCCAGGTTTTCATTTGAAGCCTATACATCATAAACCTCAGCATTTAGTTTTCATTGTATTTAGTTAGCTATGCCAGAGAACAAGAAGCTGATCTCTAACTGAATAAATGCTGTCACCAGCGCTGTGGGCTAACTCATTACAACAACTCTGAATCATATTTTCCTGTACAGTTTGTAATATTCTATAAACGCTTGCACTTAGTAATATGCTTTGCTGCTATTATTTTGCCTATTCTACATTTTCACTTAAAATTAGCACCTGCTAAAGTTTGTTTTTTCAGCACGTACATTTGTCATATGTGATGAGGTTTGACACTGTGTGATCGTTTGTTGTAGTTACAATAATGCTTTGCCATTTGTTCTCCACTTAATTTGTCTTTTAAACTGCTGCCTGTGAATCATCTGCACACACATACACACATACACACACACACACACACACACACACACACACACACACACACACACACACACACACACACAGCCCTTCACCTACCGGATCCGCGAGACCAAGCCCAGCGACTGAACAGAAAGCAAGCCCACAATCCAAACACCTACCCGAAGCCCGCGCACAGCCTTTCACCAACCGTCTCCGCGAGCCCAATCCCAGCGACCGAACAGACAGATCCACAAAGCCTTTGATCCAGCAACTGAACAGCAAGCAAGCCCACAATCCAAACACCTACCTGAAGCCCGCGCACTGAAAACGTCCCGCGAGAGCAGCTCAGTCCTCCTCATTGGTCCTGACTGCGGCTGAAGCAGTCCGGAGCACCTCTGTTCTGTGCAGTCGTCACCGCACAGATTCCTGGTACCTCACAGCAATGATTGCTGGGTATCTTTGTTACCATATCAGGACTGCTGTTTTTATGTTTTACATATTTTTTTTGTTATTTTCTAGGTGGGAGGGCTGCAGTCCGGCAGTCCGATAGGACGAGCCACCCCTGATGACTAGTGTGGCACTGTGATTAGCAAAAGGGACACTACTGTCCACCTGTCTCCTATGGTCTCTTATCACACTTTTGGTGTTGAGTAGACTACCACCTATGTGGTAGTTCCTGGGTACAGGATTTTTAACAAAAGGGATGGCAATACGTTTACAACATTGAGCTTGAGCGTACATATGAACATCCATACATATAGGCACATATACAGTCCACCTTTCATGGTGGGAATATCAATTATGCAAAGGTTGAGAAGGATACAGTTATGTAATAATATTGCACAGTCTTGTGCAGAATGCATGGAAGGTATTCTCAGCCCATGTATCTTTAGCAGGACCCCCTGTCTAGAAGACTAAAAACCTAACAAATCATACCCACAGCGTTTAAACACCACATGTCATATGCCAGCACTGTATGCTGTCTTGTTTGCCACACACTACAACCTACATATAAATATGCACATAACAACCTGCACCAACATATAAATGTCCACCCTTCACAAACAGTTGCAGTATGTCTCTTGCTCTATGCACATGTTAAGATGCTAATATATCGGACACATAAATATCTCTCCATATGTGTGTGCCCTACACACACAAGGTCCAACACTGTTGTAAGTCCGTACACCTCACGGATGACCTGTTGGGCCTTGCTACAACATGGGCAGTTGTCACATGTGTGCATACAGTAATAGTACAGGGAGTATATATAGCTGCAAATGCTACATTACTATACTAGCCTGGTACAGCAGTTGCCAATACTAAGCTGCACATTATATGGCTATTATGCATGTCTTACTCTGTCACATCCAAGTTTATATAGGTGTTTGCACTACTCCCCCAAACTGCCATTATACACAGTACTGTACAGAACATAGATAAAATGATCAGATGTTTGACATATAATGTTGAGTTACATATGTCACAGTTATGTCCCACTGCACACAGATACACACTAATTTGTCCATGGCAGTAGTTATGCATGGCATCAGTGCATACATACCTACTGCTGCCACATATTTATGTTTCAGAGTATGTACAGTACTATTCATAAACATCTACTACTTGCCAGTAACTACATATCTGTTGCATACCTGTTTGTCACTTTCAGGTCCGTCTGTGTATGCCTTGACGTTTTTTTTTATTTTTATTTTTTTATTAATTAAGTAAAGTTTTTTTTACTTAAGTTTTATTTTTGGTTATTAATTAAGTATTTTTCTTTTCTTAATTAATATTTTTGGTTAGTAATTAAGTATATATTTTTTTTACTTAATTAAATATTTTTTTATTAAGTAATAATTTTTTCTCACTACTCTCCAGGAGGTCTAGAGTTGCTGACACGTGCAATGTAATGATTGCATGTGGGGATAGCAAGTACAGTCTGCTTTTATAGGCATCTGCACATGTGCATGTGATGCCCTCTGCACCAATTGGTGCCCAGCATTTGGTAAATGCATACAGCCTGCTGTGTGGTAATTGCAGTACTCACTGTCATAGCAACCCAGTGCTATAAATTGCTAAGGTATGTAGACGTAGCCCTTTCAGATTGGGGCCCATGTTTGTTTGCTGTGGACACTGTTGTGTAAGTTAGAAGGTTGGTATACTTCTTATATCTGAAGCTAGAGGTGTAGACAGTGATGTACATGTTGTACTCAGACCTGACTGTCGCCACTTCCAGTACAGAGCTATCAGTTTAACTCACCCCTACAAATACTTACACAAGATATATGTGACTATGTAGTTTCTTTTCTACTCATATAATTAACTGCCATACAAAAGTAGTTATTGAGAAGTATTCTTTTGGCACATGAACTGTTTGTGAACTGTTATACTCTGAATATTAATGTACTCACTTCTGCAGGGTTTGTGTTTTTTATTGTTGACATTAGCACAGGGTTCTCAGGACAACTGAACAATTCCAGTACTGAGTATGCCTACCTACATCCTTGGTAGACCCTAAACACACAAGTATATTTTAATTGTGGGGGGATGCTGACATACAGAGAGCATTATGTATTACTGTGTGAATGTTATCTTACTGGACTTAAAGGATTGGTGTGTGTACCTGTTAGTTTATCAAGGCAGGTGGTTTGTCTGCATAGTTCCCAACTGTGAACCTATCCAGATGGTAGCCAGATGTTACACTGTTATTCTTTGTCTGTGCAACCCACAGGTGTTTTCAGCACTGGTACAATGGCATTGTTACAGTCAGTTGCTACCAGGACATGGCTACATCCTTTGGTATTTCTGTGTTGTACTCCTACATAAGGGTATGCTTGTGGAAGTCCTACCAAAGCTATTTGCAGAGTGTGTAACAGCAGAATAGCTGATATGCCTGTGTGTTTGTGCCTCTGCCAGGCCTATGAAACACTCAGATACATCTTTGCATGGAGTCAGGGATAGGTAGTTAAAAGTATGGTACACCTTACACATTATAGAGACAGTAAGTGTAGATTTGAGTGAAGCAGTGCATATGGATTAGTACACCTTTTATGAAGTACAAGCGGCGTCTACTGTTACTATTGTCAGTATTCATTGTGTAATACCCCACCTTTCTGACTGACATCAGTACTTTTCAGAGGGATTCAGAGGGACACAGCTAAAATATGTTTCACAATTAGGGACATCCCTGAAAAGTAGTCACAGTTAGGAAGTATGGCCTCTGCCCTAATCAGATATGCCAGTGTTTGTCCTGCTATGATACTGTGTGGGGGTTGTAAAGTGCGTCTGTAACATTATTTGCTGCTAGAATGGCTGCTTCTCATATCACAGTCATGTAATACAATTCCACAACAATTGCTGGTAAAGATCCACAGAACAAGCTTTGTGTTATGGCCTTCCTATTTTTCCTTTACATTCACTCATTGTAATGCATGATATATTTATTTCAGCACCAAGTTATTGTATATCTGCTGTGGCTTAGTGGTACTTCATGCAGTCTAGTGTGTCCAAGGCCTGGGGTTTGAGACTGACAGAGGTGTTTTATTTTGCTGCTAAGCAGAACAAGGGCCCTGACATACAGAGTGACTAAGGTACTTTTAAGCAGTTGTAAGCAGGTTTGTGCGGGTTTGCGAGACGCTTAGCAATGCTTAGCTAAGCGCACACATGCGCACACCCGCTCAAACCCGCTAACTACAGATTAGAAGTGCTTACTCCCGCTAATCCCCATGCTAATTTCTTTGAAAGAAAAGAAAATGGGGAGATAGGAAAGGGGTGAAAAAGGGGGCACAAAGAGGGAAAGACAGTAGGAAAACAAGCTTGGGATGTGCAGGACGGGTGTAGGGAAGGTCCATAGCTGCCCATTTCTTTACCACCAGCAGCTGTGCATATGCAATTAATTTGGAGTGAAATTTGAAATCTTCCACCCCTGGGAGAGGGGTGAGGACAACAAAGTATGTTGTACTGCCAATTATAATTATCAGTTTACATGTCCAGTGGACATGTGTGTGAAATGGGCAGCTATGTATGGGGCGTAATTTTTTTGTGGATACAGATTGCCCTTTTTTTTTCAGGTGAGAGTGGAAAGTGAGGTAGAGGAAGTAGGTATATTTGGGGAGGTAGGTTGTGGAGGTAAACAGACAAGACAAACAAGACGCATACAGGGGTGGTGTATGATACATGGGGTGGGTGAACACAATTGATAGGGACGGATGTTTGGAAATCGCAAGCCCATGAGCCCACTGATGGTAACAGTGAAACTGAGATCCCCACCAATGGACGATCACCACTGCACCTTCACAGCCCTGAGGGTGGCTGTACAGGTGGCTGCGTAGGATGGGCAGGCACACCCATGAGACATGCCACTCTCGCCTCAAGCTGGTGTAGGGGATCACCAACTGAACGCTGGATCTCCCTATGCTCCACAACCCGGACCCTTTGAAGGGTGACAGGTGGCCCTTCTCCGCCCACGCTTGCACGAGGGGGATGAGCCCCATCCCCTGCAGTGCTTCCACCTGAAGGTGGCATAGGACCAATGAAGGAGAGGAGCCTGGGCTGGGCACCGTACCTGCTGGTGCCAGGTGCACTCGTCAGCTGAGGAGGGACAGGTGGGTCTGCTTGGACCGGCCTTCCCATACGTTCTGTGATTAGGTGTGTTTAATTACAACATAAACAACAGCATTCCAAATTAGTTGTAACAGCATGCAGTAATATTCCCATTAACACAACACACCAAGGTTCCAACAGTTGAACAGCAAGCATAATACATGCATATATTGAATGACAGTGGACATTCCAACAGCATGCAGGGATGATTGCTGGTAACAGGCCACCATGATTGTGGTGTTTGAACAGGGCACATGCATCAAAGTGAATGCAGATATTTATAGAACAATAGGACATATGTCCCAACAAATGTTTTGAGATTACACATACCCATTGAGGTGTGGAATTGCATTGTTTATGCACATACGGTAGGGTGTAGAAAGAAACCTCAGTTAACATTTTATAAGTACTTTTAGTCTACACTACATTCCTATTGATTGCAGGTGTATATCCCCTACATGTATTATTACACTTGCCAACATGCATTAGGTTGTGTAATGGGTTTGGTTAGTTCATTATATACCTGACCTATATCTGAAATACTAACTGTCCAAGATGCAGATGTTACTGCTACATATTTATTGATTTTATTTATATTTCTTTATCTACATATCTGGATGTGTTCACATGATATTTTCAGATAAATTTGTACAGAAACCTACATTTTGTGTAGCACACTCACATTTCTGGGGAACAAATTAATAAGCTACTCATGTGCCAGATTTACTTATGCATGCCAGCCAGTAACTGACTGTTGAGGACTGTATATATGCTTCACAGCTACTGGTACTTCCATCAACCACTTTAGATGGGACTGCCCAACTGTGGGTTGCCAGCACTTATTAAAACAGTACTATTTGTATAATGCAAGGGTACAACATCATTTCAAAGTAAGTGACACAGACACACTCCTTTATTAATTACATTACACACTTTTCCACAGGTTCTCTCCTTTATTTGATATTACAGTGCATATGGAAGACATATTCAAGACATATTATACCTTTATTAATAGGTTAGAACACTCTTTTTCAGGCTCGCTCACTTATTTTATATGACAGTACATGCTGAGATATTATTCCGGACATATTTTACCTTTCTTAATGGGTTACTACACTCTTTTTCTGGCTCTCTGACTTATTTTATATAACAGTACATATAGAGGAATTATTCAGGACATTTTATGGCTGTATTATTGGGCTACAACACTTTCTTTCAGGCTCTCTCACCAATTTTATATAACAATACATGCAGAATAATTACTAACCTGCCTGGTGGCGTAGCCTTAGCAGCCTATCTGCATAGGCTTGCTGATTCGCAGCATGGACACCTGCAGCTGTGAAGTAAATGAAAGGATATTCAGACATACCTATCCATTATATAGAATAAATTAGCATGTCTTACATACTGCATTCCATGGGTATCTACTCAGTAGTGTGGCATCTTGCATCCCATGGGCCTCCTGTATCCATTGGTTCAGTAGGTCCTGCTTCCATCTCTTCAGGTCTGCATGGTGGTGACAGACCTGCTCACCAGTCCGAGGAACACCTGTGACACTAGTGAGGTCATGAGCTAACCGGTTCCAAGCCTCTGCTTTGCACTCCGTCCCTTGGAACTGGCCCTACAGGAGTCTTGACTCATGACGGTGGACAAGGAGCCAAACCATGTATTTTGACTCTTCGATGCCCCAGCGTTGCACTCTAAAGCATGTACCCTCTCCAGCACCAGCCATTCTAACTGCAGATGAGAGCTACAATCAGTTATAGTGAGTATTCTCACCTATGGAGCTTAAATATGCCGCATTTCCCGCACTTTTTTGTGATTGGCCATTTTTGAAAATTCTCGGCTGACTGCAGACCTGCTTAGCAATGGTTAATCTACAATTTATAAGTATATGTATGTTAACAGTGGCTGTTTATCCTAAGCTGTCATGGCTTAGTGGTTCAGTACTTTGATTATGGTGCAAAGTGTCCCGGGTTCGAACCTTGTCATTGCTTTTTATTTTACTACTGTCCAGACAGGCTAAGGGGTGTGGCTGTGTTTAGGCAACTTTGCTCCACATTACCCTACGGTGCGCTGGTTGGCGTGGTGCGCACCTCCGCGCAAACCGATTGCACCGGGTAAAGCTCTATTTAGCTATGGGCACCTCTATTGTGCTGGGTAAAGTGCTGCTTAACTATGGGCACCTCTATTGTGCTGGCTAAAGCACTGCTTAACTACGGGCACCTATATTGCGCTGGGTAAAGTGTTGCTTAACTGCAGGCAATTATATTATTATATGTCAGGATTCTTTATAAATATACATTTTGTTTACTGATACATAGGCTATTTCAATGCTGTTTAGTAAAATTTTAATCATATATGTCGGGTAGTTTTCATATACTAATTTCAAACATAAAATACGAAGGGGAGTGGTGGGACTTGAACCGTGAATGCCTCCTCTTTGTGCGAAGGCTCTACCACTACCCTATTGCTATTCAGCATAATTTACATAAACATTCCTTATTATGCTCTTCCATGTCGAGATTGCTAACTGCAGCTAAGCAATGGGCACACCCGCGCACACACACGGAAATACGGGCAGCTATATTGGGAATTACAAAAAAAAAAATTTGTTTTACTTTTTATAACTGTGCTGGGGGTTTACAATGTCAGGGAGTGTGGTGTTGGGTACGTGGACATTTGAGCGGACTCGCTCTTGTGTGTTGACATTTTACAATTCAGACACTTGTAGGGCGTGGACCTTTGGACTGCTTGGCAGTCGGACACGCCCCCTGCTTTCCTGCATGGTCCGTGTTAGACTTGGAGTGGAGTCAGTGTGCCCTCTTGAATATTCATGGCTCGCTGACGTCATACCATTCAACTGCAGTCTCATGCCACATGGGGTGGGTGAACACAATTGACGGGGATGGATATTTCGAAATCGCAAGCCCATGGAGCCCACAGATGGTAACAGTGGAACTGAGATCCCCACCCATGGGCAGTCACCACGAGTAAGACTTATTTAGTCTTACACTGAAGATTCGTGAATCTGGGGGACTGTCATTATTGGGTGACTACAATCCTGAGATCATCCCAGTCATTTGCTAGGAAAAAAGAGGAACAGGCCAAATATATGAGACAAATATCTGGACATTCTGGGAAAATCTGTACAGTTGAGAGGTATGATTATGCATACAGCTTACTACTACTCTCAGGATTCAAACCATGGCTGTGTGTGCTAAAAATACAACAATTTGGGTTTTGCCAGAGTGAGCTATTTAGAAACTGCTGTCTGTTCCTTCACTGTTTTCTGTCTCTCTTGGTTGTACCATTTGACCTTGTACTTACAACAGTCTTATACAGACATACCTAGACATATTTTTTATGTAGCACAGTGTGGGTAATAGTGGTTAACACAACATTAGTATTCAGAGAATGCAACACTAAATGCTATACAATACCAGAGTAAATACAACCAGTCCAGGATTTAGAACTTTATTGCCAGGCAGTTACGGTTTTATTTAAATATCACCTATATGGGACTATTACTGTCATATTGTCTGGTTTATTCAGTACAACCCATACACAGTTTTTATACTACCAGGTGACTTTCTACTACTTTATATTTATTTGGTATGACTACTACAAGATGGATTGTTACTCACCAGCCTCACGACGCAGCCTTTGCAACCTACTGGCATGGGCTTCCTGATTCACAGCCTACTCAGCCTCAGCTGTAAAGAGAATAGATAAATATTTAGGCATACCTATCCATCATATACACAGGCTGGACTTTGGTAAACAGTTATTGATATGAATACTTACACACTGCTGGGACATCACCCCTCTGCCTTGCTTCTTGGATCCACTCATCTGAGAGCTCCCTCTTCGTCCACTTCATGTTGGCATAGTGGTGCCGGACCTGCTCACCAGTCCAAAGGATACCAGTGGCACTGGTGAGATCACGGGTGGGATGGTCCCAGGCTTCCACTTTATATTGGGAGCCCTGGTACTGGCCCTGCAGCAGTGTCTCATCATGATTTTTTACCATGACCTTGGACTGTATGCCCCAGCGCTGCACCTAGAAGTGCATGCCCTCACCAACACCTGCCATAATGCCTATAGTGGGAAGCTGCAACCAGTTATGAGCTGTATTCCAACCTGCAAGGTTTAAATACTGCCGATTTCCCGCTCTTTGCTGTGATTGGATGGTTTTGTATATGCTGAGCTAAGCCAAGCTACGGGCAAGCCTCTTAGCTAAGGTTGGCAGTGCTTAAAGGGGCAGGTACAACACTGCTTACCAATGGGCAAATATACTTAGCTGGGCTACTCATTACTTGGCAGTCATATTTACACAATGCTTACACCTGGTAAGCAGAGCTGTGCACTGCTTAGCATTGCTTATTTTTTTATTTTACAGACTATCTGCTGTATGGGCTTGCTTCATCATTCATTACATATTATAAATTTGTTTACTGTCCCTGACATCCCCCAATGTGCTTTCATTACATTTATTCATGTGTGACTATACTGTATGGGGCACTTGTGTTTATATGGAGGTTTCACAACTTTATTAAACTTACACCTCACATCTGGATCTATTACAGTACTCTGGTTAACAAATATATGTTATTTTGTAGCTAATTATAAAAAAAGTTTATGTAATGCTTTCACATGTAAAATGTGAAATTGGGTATAGTGGGGGATCAAACCAGGAATGGCTGTTTGCAAAGCATATGCTCTAACCACTACAATATTGCAGTACTGCTTATGTTGGATGTCTCTTGCTATTTAACTTCTTGTGCTGTTTAAGGTGGACTAAGCATAGCTAAGCAACGGGCACACCTGCTCAGCTATGCTTAAACTTTGCTGCATGTAGAAAAAAAAAATATTGTTGTATTTTATTATTTGTACCCTTCAGAATATCCCTGCTAATGCTGAACCTGTTATTCTATCAACTTTCTGCTTTGTGGGACGATTGTCCCTTATGGCTTTGTCCACATTCCTTACTCTGATGGGTTGGGAGGTGTGCTCTATGTGTTTATGCTACATCTGTTATTCTTTCAACTTTTGCCTTGGTAATGACGGTTGTCCCTGATGGCTTGGGGGTATTACAAGTGTTCTCACTCATTTTAAATTGCAAAATGGCAATTCTGGTGTGCAGGCGGCATGTGTATTGTGAGAGCATTGCTCTCAGACACACCCCCTGCACTCACACACTGAACAGTATCCATTTAACAGCACAGCAATGTGCCTTCATGAATATGTATGGGGCACTGCAGTGTTGTATGGGGACGGTCCCTTCTGTGTAGGAATAAACTATTCCTGCACAGACGTTTTCTGAATCCCGGGGTATATCTTTCTCATGTGGAATATCATGAGAAACATACATGCCATGAGAACCAAAATCCTGAGGTATTCCCTCACAGTGACTGAAGTCTGAGTGGGAAACCTTAGAAATAGATATAAATAAAGATCTATTGGGGGGTGTCACAAAGTCTCTTGAATAGTCATTCAACTTATTGGAAAGTACTTGGTTTTGAGAGGTTCTTTTTGGAACCCCCTTGCCACTTCTTCTTAAACTTCAGTTTACCTGAATTCTGTTGAGACTATTTATTCTGTTTTTTTTTTTTTTTTGCCAGAATTGGATGAGGAAAAAGAAAATCCCTTTTGACAACTTGGAAAAAGAAGGCCAAAAAAGCTAAAGATTCCCTGGCTCGGCTTGCCAATTTCATCACACTTATTGATCACCTGTGCAGCAGAAGGGTCAAACACTAAATCAATATCCAAAGGAGAATTTAAAATCTAATTTTTTACGTCATCTGGGAGCTTCTGATAATGCAGTCAAGCAAACCTCCTTAGAGGAAGAACTATCAACAGAGTCATACACACACTCCAATGAGTAGTGACCTGTGCAATAGTAGAAACTAATATTTTTCTTCACAAGAAGAAACTGTAAATAAAATATTCTTCATACTTTCACAATATATCAGAACAACATATGAGCCAGACAACTAAAAATTCTGAAAATTGCAGAAGTACACACTTTTCCTATACATATCAATAATTTCCCATCCTTATTATAAAGAGTAGGATTAGAATTAGCTAAGTGCTTAGCAGCAGTGGAGTTGACTAAAGCTATAGCTGCTGGATCAGTTTGGGAATAGTGTATAAAAATGTAAAATACTGAGGAACTTTACATACCCTGTCTGCCTTTTTACAGACAGCTGGCTGACTATCAGGAAAACTGCAGGCACTAAGACACATATGCTGTAGTGTAGACAGGACAGGAGGAATGTATGTAGGTTCTGGAAAATCCTTCTGTAACAACTCATTTGTATTTTCTGAGGGACTGAGAAACCTCAATGTTCTCCCATTGGGATATTCTAGCAATACTCTCAGAGAAACAGAAACCCCCAGATGGAGAATCAGAAACTGAGCTCTTCTCTGAGTCTGAATCAGAAATATGAGGACAAAATCCTGAATCCATCCCTGCATCTTCCTGTTCGGATTCATAATCTTGAATCTCTTCAGGAAAAAAGGCATCTTTCTTTCTTTTACCAGAAACTATTCTACAAGAAGGATCAAGTGCCTGAATTAAACCCTGTGCCAGTCCCAGTAAACTACTCCTATCCAAAGAAATTTGAGGAGAAGGAGTAAATACATGTTTGGTGCTTTGTTTATTTTTAACAGTAAAAATGGGGGCAGTTAACAGTAGGAAATTGGGGCAACAGTGTTATTAATGGCAGCCACTGCTTCTCCAGGGATGGGCACAGCATTCTGTTACAACAGGGAAATCTTTCCTATTCCCTCTCCCAGAACCAGAAAGAGCAGCTCTAGCTTTCCCACTGAGGGACCTTCAACAGCCTCAGAGGATGTGGCTAACCCAAGGTCCATAGTGGCAGTAGGTGTTACACCCGACGGATCCAGGGTAAAAGATGAGTGGGTCAGAGGTACAAGAAATGGCTACAGCAGAATCACCCACCTATGTCTGAGGCAAATTGCTAGGCTACTGTGGTGGCAAAGGCTATTTGTATAACTTTTTCTTTTTGTGGCTGGAAGAAAGACCGACCATGAGATTAACAATTTGTTCCATGGTCAAGCTGAAAATAGTGCTTCTTTTGCAGAAAGATAAGCAGCAAATGCCAACATAATTACCTGTTCACAAAAGTTTCTTTTTTTGACAGTAAAAAACACAGTAAAAGCAGTTTCAAATACTATGGCAGCTGCACAATGGAAAAATAAATGCCATTTCTCCACAGAAAATATGGTACACTACTTTTAAACTGACAGAAAAAAATTAGTGCTCCATTTAAATGTACCTTACAGTCTCAAGACAGAATATTAAAACACAACACTCCTAGTTTAAATAACTTTCCCATTGAAACATCAGTTAATATAAGAAAAATGGAAGTTTTTTTCTCTAAGGGAACTTACCTGCTCAGCGAAAGGAAGCACAAGCCAATCTTCAATACTCGAAAGCCTCAGAAGAGTATATTGTTTGACAGCAAGAAAGCCTGCAGTGCTTCACCCCCAAACTTGTCCATTAGTCAGCTCAGTACAAACTGCTTGACAGTTTGGTCACATGGAAGGTGCCCTGAAGCTTTGGAGATTCACTGGCTATTATATCCTTAGCAGGATATAACCAGTATAGCTAAGGCTACTACAAAAGTGATCAATATGAAGAACATTTTCTTGGTCTGTACTGATCATATTAGCTTCTTTTTTCAACACTGTGTGTTATTTTATTTAAAGTTCTTTTTCCCTTGAATATTATAAATTCTGGTTTAGGTAAGAAAACAAAACTTGTGTCTTTTTTGTTGAGTCATGGGAATTATACAAGGTTGTTTACCTATTTATTGTTTTTTATGTAAGAGAAAAAGAAAATATTCCAAGGTTATCCTCAAAAGGCTTGAATTGCCTCTGCCACATGATAGACTGCTCTGTCTGAAAAATAATTTTTTTGATTTTATTGATCATGAAAACAAAGCTTGAACTACCCATGCCATATAATAGCCTGTTCTATACATATAACAAAACGTAGGACTCACCACGGACAAAACAACTAGTCAAACCCAAAATTCCAAAAATACTTTTATTACAAAAACGGTAAGCGCGTTCGTGTATATAAAATACGCTTCCTCAGACCATGACATAAAATGATGTTATCCAAGTTTATATAATTGAGCCAACCATCTAATCATGTCATCAAACAATTAAATGAGCAATTAGCAGATCAATTAACTAATTATCAAAATTTCTTCAAGCCACAATAAAATACAAGGTTTACTTCAGACGCATACAAATGCTAAGGGAACTATAATGAGCCTCTATACCTTTCTTCACAAACAGTATGCATATATATATATATATAAATAAACCAAAACATCGTGCATGCAGAAATACGACATGAAAATACAACATAAAAATAAAACTAAAAATAAAAATAAATACGTCATATATAATGACACTACAAATCATCCTAAAAACAATTAATAAAACATTTTTTAGATGTCAGTTTATCCATCAGAGGAGGTAAACTGACATCTACTCTGCACAGAAAGACATGCTGGAAGAACACCATTTTACGTTTTGACAGCATGCATCCTCGCCATGTCTTTGGTGGCATTGTAAAGAGTCAATTTTGTAGGTTATCCAAACTCTGTAGAGATGGTTCGGACTTGTTAATAGAAGCTGATAAAATGGAGATGTTGTTTATAGATAGGGGCTATGACAAGAACATGGTTAAAGGCATTAGAGCGCAAGTTTTAGGGGAGGAGCAGGCTATAAATAACAATAGTATCTATAAGCCATACACTGGTGGATTTATACCAAAGTACCAAAAGAGTACATCTGAGAGGTTGCGGTTTGTTACTACTTATACTAATGATAGTCCAAACATCAGAAAGATTATTAATGATAATTGGGGCATTTTGACAACTGATGAACAGACAATGAAAATAGTGGGTACCTTTCCCCTATTTACATTTAGAAATAACAAGAGCCTGAAGAGGCTTTTATGTATTAATCCCAGAGTTAATTATGCTTCTAAAGTTTTTGTTGGCAATAAATTGGGCACTTTTCCATGCAATCATTGCAATTATTGTAGATATATCTCTAGAGATCAAGTTTTTCTACATCCTGTGTTGGATTATTCTTTTGATCCTAGGTTTCAGGCCTCTTGTGAGACTTCGGGCCTGATTTATCTGGCCACATGTGAACTGTGTTCTGCATTTTATATAGGTTTAACTAAGAGGAAATTGAAAAACAGAATTTACAATCATTTATACGATATTAAATGCAGAAATGAATTGAACGCCTTGGCGAAGCATGTTGTGCTTTTTCCTAATCATTCCTTTGTGTTTAGGGTCTTACAGATTGTTGAATGCAGTATAAGGGGTGGTGACTATATGGGTCAACTGGAACAAAAGGAGCTTCAATGGATTTTTAAGTTGAGGGGACACTATCCGCCTGGATTGAATACTTATGTTTCACTTAGGTCCCATCTTAATTCCCGTAGATGAGCTTCTAATGCAAACATTTTTTATTAATTGTTTTTAGGATGATTTGTAGTGTCATTATATATGACGTATTTATTTTTATTTTTATTTTTATGTTGTATTTTCATGTCGTATTTCTGCATGCACAATGTTTTGGTTTATTTATATATATATGCATACTGTTTGTGAAGCAAGGTATAGAGGCTCATTATAGTTCAACTTATCTGCTTAGCATTTGTATGCGACTGAAGTAAACCTTGTATTTTATTGTGGCTTGAAGAAATTTTGATAATTAGTTAATTGATCTGCTAATTGCTCATTTAATTGTTTGATGACATGATTAGATGGTTGGCTCAACTATATAAACTTGGATAACATCATTTTATGTCATGGTCTGAGGAAGCGTATTTTATATACGCGAAAGCGCTTACCGTTTTTGTAATAAAAGTATTTTTGGAATTTTGGGTTTGACTAGTTATTTTGTCCGTGGTGAGTCCTACATTTTGTTATATGTATTATCATTATCTCCGTTTAACAAAGGACTTTTTGGTTAGAGCAGTTTATTTTTATTCTATAATAGCCTGTTCACTTAAAAAGAAAATTCTCCATACCCAGTGGAATCCCTCCCATTATACTTTCATTGACGTAAGTCCAAAAAAACAACCCTCTTTTAACTAATTACATTCTGTTACTTTCCCATTGTATTATACTGTATTGGATTGTATTATTGAATGTTCCACTATGTTCTATACACCCAGAACACCTACCTCGCATAAATAGCCACAAATATAGCCAGTACTCTAAGCCAACACAGTTAAACAGGCTTTTATTGATTAGTTTTTCCACTTTAGCAACATCTTGCCTTTGCATTTAAAACCAATTGCACCATAATAATAATAATATAATGTGCACATCTGTGTTGTACCTACCCTTATTTAGTCTTTTTCTTTTGTCTGTGGTTCTTTCTTTTTGTATATTTGTATAACCAGCCACAAAAATTCTGGTCAGGCATAAATAAACTTCTCCACCCAGGTAAATCAACTACCCCTACTCCCCAACTACCCTCCAACAACCTCCTAAAATTGTTGCCAACACCTTTAATACTTTCTTTACTGAAACAGTGCAATCCCTAGTCAACAAACTATCTCCCAGTACCCCAACTACCACCAATCCCACACCTGATAATAAAATCCCCTTCAAGCTTGATCCAGTACCAACATCTTTTATTAAGTTCCTACTTAAGAAACTGAAACCCACCACCCTCTCAGCAGACCTACTACCTGCAGAATATCTCCAAAAAGCCGCTAATGAAATAACATACCCCATTTCAATTTTAACTACTAGAACAATTCTCGAAACTTATATCCCCCTCCATCTGGAAAATCTCTCACATTATTCCTCTACACAAAGGGGGAAATTCCACTGAACTTTCAAATTACAGGCCTATAGCCATTCTGTCTCCCTTGGCTAAAATAATGGAAAAATGTATCCATAAGCAGCTTCTTGCCTATCTGAATCAAAATTCTCTCCTAGCCCCCTCCCAGCATGGATTTAGACCCTGCCATAGTACAACCTCAGCCCTTCTCTCCTTCTCTCACACAATAAATCAAAATCGTAATAACAACAAGCTCTCCTCTGCCCTCTTCCTAGACCTATCCAAGGCATTTGATATGGAAAACAGCCAATTACTCTTAGACACACTAAAATCACTTCCCATAGATAACCTATCAATTAACAGGTTTCATTTTTACCTAAGTGACAGACAACAAGCTGTACTATGGAAGGAGAATCTATCATCCCTTTTACCAGTCACCTTTGGAGTCTCACAAGGATATATATTAAGTCCCCTCCTATTCTCCTTATTCATTAATTACCTACATAAAGTCATCCCAAATGCAACTTGTATTCAGTATGCAGATGACTCCACCTTAATCTGCTCTGCTACCTCCCCCTCAGATCTACAATCTTTATCACAAATCACTTTCAACAAAGTAGAGAATTGGCTGACAGGCTGCAGACAACTATTAAACCCAAACAAAACCAAACTACTGCTCTTCTTCCCCACTCGCAAGATCCCCTCACCACCTCTCACAATAACATTTAACAATGGCACCATAATTTCCCCAGAACCTAGTACTAAACTACTGGGAGTGATCATTGACAACAACCTTAAGTTCGATGCTCACATAGACAAAACAATTAAAACAGTTAACAAAAAACTAGGCTCTTTATACAGGATTAAGTAATTCCTAGCCCCATCTGCTAGAACTGTTATTGCCCATACACATCTATCAACCCTTCTTTATGCCTCACCCATCTTTGCTAACCTAAGCAAATCAAACCTCAATAAATTTACTAGCTGCTACAATAATATTGCCAGATTTGCCACAGGGTCAGCTTATAGAACCCATCACTGTGTTACACTTCAGTCATTAGACTGGCTAGAATTACCCAACCAACTGCAATATAACCAACTAATAGTTGTTTATAAAATTCTCTACCAACCAGACAGTACACCCATACTGAAAAATATTATCACCCCCTATAGTAACCTAAAGACCCTTTGCTCTTCCAACAAAATGCTAGTACAGACTGTAAAAACCAGCAATTCAGCTGGTGCATCACTATTCCCCAACTCTTCTGGAAAAAACTGGAACCTTCTTCCTGCTGAACGCAACAATGACTCCTCCTTACCTAATTTCAAAAATCTCTTAAGAAATACCTAAAATGCATTGGCTTTGTCCCTGTACAAACCCTGACTAACCCCACACAAAGAGAATCCATAAATGAGAATCTCATTGCAATCATCTGATCCTCTAACTGCTTAGAATTTTCTATATCTCTCTCCTACTGAAAGATTTAAAGTTAAGATGACACCATGTATATTAACCACCTTTGTTAGAATTTCCCTCTTTTTAAGATAAAATCACTAACTATTTCTTTCTCAGATACTAACTTCCAACCCATCCTGTGTGTATGTGAGTCAAAATTGTACCTGTCTGTATATATTGTTAGACAAATTTCAATTTTATGATAATTCACTGTAATAATTTCACTGTAATTACACTAATTATGTACACTTGGAGCTTTTCTCCCAGGGCCTCCACTGAAAATGGACCTGTATCCAGTCGGACTTTCCCGGTTAACAAATGTAAAATAAAATAAAAAAAAAATAAATAAATATGGTCACGGGTAGGCGAATAACTTATGTATGCCTTTTTAAGAAAACCCAACTTGTGTTTTCTAATCTGGGGCACTTCTCTCCTACATCAGATAATGCAACTGATACCTGAAATCTTCATCTCTGGCCTTTTTTTTCACTTTGTCTCCTTTAGACAATGTCAACATTGTTTTATGCTCACTGACTACTTCTTTTTTAATTAGAGTTAACGTTTCCAAGTGTGAGAGATGTACATAGTTATTTAAAGTGGCGAGAAAGCCCTCTTCACATAAAATGGTCACATCCTGACAAACATGCCAGTTGTTTTAAATTAAACATTGCTTCACTTCTTTTTTAAACTGTCTGCAAAGCCAAAAGTTCCTCTTGTACAACAAACCAAATGTAATAAGGCAAACAAAAATCAGCTTTAAGGATTTATCAAACAGTAAATATGGTGCCCTGAAAACTCACTTTGTGCCAGATAACTGGGACCATGTGTTAAGCATCCATCTGCATCCTATTGGTGAATCATTTTGGACTTCTGCAACACTTTAAGCAAATACAATGGAATGTTCATCCAGGTGAGACACTCCAGAGTCTGTAATCAACTTAAGAGGTAGTGTTACAAAGTATTAAATTATTAAACAAAAGAAAAGAGTGTACAATTTATTCAAACTTTACCCAGTGCAACAGAACACAAGGCTAAGGCCAACTCCATCTAAAAAAAAAAAACTCACAAAAACATTCAAAAGAAGCAAATCTTCATATGATTTAAAACATCTTCTCAGGATGGGTAATTGTAATAAGGCCTCCAACAACCATATCCAGAAAATGAAGGAGAGAGTCAAAATGTTGTGTGCTAGAACAAAAGAGACGTAGACTAATTTCAGGCCACAAAGGGGAACTCCCACAACATTTCCTCTCTACAACATGGCCCACTTGAAATTGTATCATACATAATCACCTCAGCCCTCCGTAAAGTTAGAGACACCAGATTCCATAAGATCTGATGATATGCCAGGTAGCTAAATTTGTGCAACCAAAAATAGGCTGCTATAGTTCCTTACTCACATTTTAATAGCACTTTTAAAAATGGCTCATCTCTGATATCCAAAAGCAGGCCAGATCCACAAAACAGATATTCCCATAGAGTCCTAAGTAATCCTCTGGTCAGCCTTACATGCATATTGTGCAAAGTCATGAGGATAATTCTCATAGAACTTATTTAGGCATGCATAAATAACCTGCTACTCCTTGTCCTAATGCAAAATGGTCTAGTTTCAGGTGGGGGTTGTTGGGCCAGCCCATCTTAGGTGTTGGTCATTCATTGCCTGAGGTGTATTTTCTGTGTTGCACTTTCAGTACAGACCTCACTTCTGTGAATTTGTGCAGAGCTGATATAGCTAAATTCTCCTGGCTGAGTTGAATGCTATAACTATCTGATATTCCAAACAGTTTTTGCAACTCGGTTTGCACTGTGCTGTATTTATATATTTGCTTTATTATTTATATATTTGCTTTATTATTTATATATTTGCTTTATTGTTTCTGTCCTTTGTTTGCACTGTTTGTTTTTCTCACCTTCCCTCCCTCCCAAGTGTTGTTGTAGTCTTAAACTTGGTGGCTTAGGAATTTCCCGCCCCTGTTATAAATCTGTTTTTGGTCACTGCTCCCAGTACAATCTCATTTGATCACTCAACATAGTGCAGTGAGATCATTTGGGTAGGACTACCCCCTTGCTTCTTTGACTTTGAACACTCCTCCCTGTCTTATCTCATCAGCTCAGCATACTAAGTAGAGAGAGAGCATTTGGGAAGGCCAACCCCTTAGTTCCCTAATCTTGAACTATCCTCTGTTCCCCCCTGCACCAAAAAAAAAATTACACTTTATTCAGCTGCTTTTACTGTAATTGTGTTCTTCATACTTTATTACCTTATTTTTGCTGTGTGCTCTTAAGTGTTCATCTGTTTTTATTCTGGTGCATTTATTACTGCTTGTTAGTAGCCAAATTACATTTATCTGTTATTCTAAGCATTTTTAGCTTTGGTCTTAGCATTTGTGCTTCAGGCCAATTACTTTACACTTAAGAAGGTTCTTGTGGTCTACAGTCTTGTGGACAAACCCTTATCAAAACCCTCTCTCCATAAGTCTGCCCAAGCATTCAGAACACTATGTCTGGACAATTCCCATCACTTTCCCTGGCAACCTGGTTGACATGGGCATACTGAGACAATGTAGAACTGCCTCATGTTTACTGACAACCCACTTCTCCTAGCACATAATTCTTCCACTTGCGAGAAATGCATGTACATCAGTAACTTGGAGTCCATGGTCTCTCGCGCCACAGTCAGTAATCTTGACAAAGTGGAGGTTGCCAGCACAAACACCACACCACTCACATCACACAGCCAAGCAGAACACACACACACCTATGCAAAGGTCCTCAATAAAAAACTTACCTAAATAGCAGAGACCTCCAAAACAAACTCATAAACATTCCACACACTAAACACTTCACACACAGCAGACAACACAGCAGTGTCTCACAAACACAGCCCATAAGGCAAAACAATAAACCATCACAGCCCACAGGACATAACAATAAACCAAACACACTAGTCACTAGCGACTCAGTTGTGAGACACACTGATGTCCCCCCTCACCAGGCTTGACAAGGAGAAGGTCGTGGTCAGTTGTCTATCTGGTGCCAGAATCTGCCACATCACGCAAGCACTTAAGTCTGTCCGCAACAAGTACAAGTACAACTCCGTCATTGTACATGTTGGTGTGAATGACTTAAGTGGTACCTCCCTGAACTATATGAAGAGAGACATGATTGAACTCTCAGAGCTTGTGTTACAGGCAGGTATGACCCTAGCCTTAAGCAGCACTTTACCTTCACCAAGAATCATACCACAATAGCAACAAAAAAATGATTGACTTCAACAATTGGCTTAGTTTCTGGTGCCATTCCAAGAGGATCCATTATCTGTCTGCCTGGGATGACACAGTCAACAGGCCTTGATGCTTTGCCAGAGATGGCCTTCACCTGTCACCACTGGGTTTCTGGATCCTGGCCAAGGCTCTCACCTCCTCCATTGTGTGTTTTTTAGGCAACGTCCCAAAGACAAATCTTTCAACTTAAAATATCTGTCAAAATGCAAATTGAAGGTCATGCTGCTTAACTCTAGGAGCCTTAACCTGAAAATGGACACACTGGAAGCCCTCCTTGCACTGGAAGATGCTGATGTCTGTGCGGTCACAGAAACTTGGTTCAGGGCTGCAGAGAGCACCCCTGGCTTACCAGGCTATAACTCATTCCACACATTCTGAACCCAAAATGCGGCTGGGAAGACTAAGGGTGGTGGTGTCTCTACCATCTTTAAGGATAGGCACACCTCCAGAATGGTTTGCCAGCATGATGCACTGGAACTACTCCAGGTACAACTGACAGTTGGCAAGACACCAATCCAAGTTATAGCTAGTTATAGACCCCCTCCCTGACTCAGGACACCCACTCCTCTTACCTGGATCTACTTGACTCCATCAAGGTACCTCCTAACACCCTGATCCTTGGTGACTTCAACTACCCCACCATAGACTGGGTGAACTATTATTGCACTAATGCACTCTCTCAATGATTCCTCAACTTCATCAATTCTAACATATTAGACCAGCTCATCTCATCTCCCACAAGGGAAGATAATACTCTGGACTTGGTTCTTACCAACATGGGTAACCAATGCTCCACTCCCATAGCATGTTCTTCCCTGGTGAGATCAGATCATTGGATTGTCTCATTCAAAGTTTCTCTCCCACCCAACCCCCCACCCCAGCCATAATCAAACTAAAAAACTTCTCAAAAGCTGACTACAACCTCTTAAGGGAGGGTATCTGTGGCTTCACACCACCACCACTCTCAGAGGATGCAGGCAACTATGCTGAACAGTAACCCAATGCAGTATACAAACATCTGTACAACTGTATGGACTCAGCCATACCCAATAGAACTAAAACCTGCTCCTCAAGGAAACACAAACCTGTTTGGTGGACATCCTGTCTCAACAGGCTTCACAACAAAATGATGAAATTGTTATCCAAGGGTAAATTCCAAATTGGAAAACTCCCTCCTTATTCTCAACAAGCAAATTAGATCACTAGTGAAAACTTCCAAGGCCAGTTATGAATCAAAACTAGCCTCTATAACAAAGAAAAACCATAAAGTCTTCTTCAATTATGTCCAGAACATCCATGGCAAAACCCAGGTTTATTCTGAATTAGTACTTAACAGTATCACTTGCACTGATCCTGTTGACTTAGCCAACCTGCTAGCAGATAGGTTCAGAGCAAACTTCACCCCCCTGTCCCCCCAATGGCCCTTTTGACATTCCCGATACTTGTCCCACACCTCAGATCTCCATAGATCAAGTGGTACAGGCCCTATCCAAGGCAAAGAATACAGCTTCCATGGGACCTGATTCTGCACCATCTCCAGCAAGAACTGACTTTGCCATTGAGCACCCTATTCAACCACGGCCTAAGTACTGGCTTCATTACAGCAGAGTGGAGAACTGTCATTGTCATCCCCTTGCACAAAGGTGGTGCCACTACTGACCCTGGAAACTATCACCTCATTAGCTTGACAAGTCTGATCTGTAAAGCCATGGAGCGTATTATTATGGATCTCATAAACAAGGACATAGGCAACTTCCAAGCACTTGGCCTCACCCAGTTCGGATTCATCAAGGGTAGATCTTGCCTGTTGAACCTGGTTGATTTCTTTGAGACTGTCACCAAGGCCCTGGATGAGGGAAAGTCAGTACATACAGCGTACCTTGACTTGGCCAAGGCCTTTGACAAAATCCCCCACTTGGGCATCATCAAAAAGCTAACACAACTTGGCATAAATCCCCTATTTCATCAGGAGGGTGGCCAACTGGCTCACCAACAGGACCCTTAAAATCAAAATAGGCACCTCCAACTCTGATAGCAGACCTGTCACTAGTGGAGTTCCCCAGGGATCTGTCCTGGGATCTCAGCTTTTCACCTTTAATGGATAATAGGCATTAAAAACAGCCACTTTATATACAGGTTCAACCCCCCCCACTAATAATACCCAATTATTTAATTAAATACCTTAAAGTGCCAACACCATTATAGACATGCATTTAAATAAACACATCTTAAGTAGACACCCCTTTTACATACAATAAAACACCCATCAACATTTATAATCCTTTTTACATATTTTAAACATATCAAACATTTAAATCATTTTCAACATTTTAAACACTTTAAATATTTATTACATTATTTTGACCATTTAAATAGGCTTATTTTTAGTTTACCAAGTTCACTTCTATATTAAGACCTCTAGGGAGTAACGTCCTGTAATTTAAAATAAATTTGCTTTCTAACTCATTTAATTTCTTAACTACATTTCCCACCTACATAAAACAGGTTGTGCAAGTACACTAAAGAAAAATGAAGCCACATTACCCTCATGTCTATTAACAAAATGTTCAGCAACTGGGCTTTTCATGTTCTTATTGCGGATATCCCTCGAATGTTCCATAATTCTAATTTTCACAGCTCTTTTTGTTTGTCCAATATACCATTTTCTGCTTTCGCAACCACACCCCGCTATGTAAACTACCCCACATGAATTGCTGTTGAATCTACCTTTACAGTCAAATCTTTTATCATTAGTACAACTGCCCAAAATATTCCTAATACAATTACAAACCTTACAATGCCCACAGGCAAAAACACCAACCAACTTCTGGGGAACATTAGTATGAGCCATGTTTAACAATTCCTTCAAACTGGCATAACGCTCATAAAAAAACTTAACTTCTTTACATAATTCCTCTGTATTAGTAACATGTGCAGGCACGTTGATCAAATATTTTTTCATTAAAGAATCCAAAAGTGTACCTTCATTTTGCAAATATGAACCCACCCCCAAAACTACAGGTCTTACTGGTGGGTTTATCAAATTTTTATGCAATTTTGGTAATACATAGAAAGTAGGATCATATGGTTTTCCAATATACAATTTTTAACATTTTTCTTTGGTCAAAAAAACTAATCTTTCACCTCTTTCTAAAATTTCAAGATGTTGCTCATTGTAAATACCAACTGGGTTATGATCTAATTTCATATAATCTTCCCTTACTAATAATAGTTTATATACCATCTCATTGTATTTCAACCTAGACATTATCACCCAGTTGCCCCCCTTATCTGCTTGTTTGAATACAAAGTCATTCAATTTTCCTCTCAATGTATCTAAACATTTCTATTCTTCTTTAATCATATTAAATTGTTTTTCACTTTTAACAAAATGAAAATGATCATGTTCAACTCTTTTAAATAACATTTGTTCAAACAAGATAACAGCATTAGACAGCTTTAGTGGCATAAATTTGCTAGGGGTAGGCATATTAGGGACCAATAATTTCCATAACCAGTTTCAAACCCCTTTTCACACTCATCATCAACAGCTGCACTTGCTTCAGACAAAAAATCATCATAAATAGAAACATTTAGTAATGGGTCATCGTCCGTAATAGTACATGCTTCAACCATATCAGTGTAATTTATTTTCTTATCATAAAATACAGTTAGATGTAACATTCTACAAAAGCTTTTAGTTTCTAACAAAACTTCTGCATGAGCAGGTGTTTTTACAGGTACAAATTTAATACCTTTTGACAGTAATGTAACTGCCAAATCACTCAACTGCATATCAGATAAATTAATAACTTTCAAACTATTTTAAGTTATTCAAAGACGCAGTATGTTCACTTACATTTAAGACACGAAAGTACTCCTAGTCCAATTGCGGGTTAAAAATTTCTTCAAGTCCCAAAACATTACTGCACGCTGGATGTTCCTAGGTCATTGCAAACCTCAGCATTCCTTCTTTCCCTTGTAACAATTTATTTTTCCCTTTCCCTGTTGCTGTCCCCGGGAAGTAGTAGTATTGGTCTAAGCCTCTTGTTGATGGGAAGAATCCGACAAGGATTCCCCCTAAATAGTTTCAAATGAAACACTTTTTTTGGAAGTTATATCCAGTTGTTCCCACAGGAGTCTGTTGATGTTTTTACCTGTGGGCACTGTAAGGTTTGTAATTGTATTAGGAATATTTTGGGCAGTTGTATTAATGGTAAAAGATTTGACTGTAAAGGTAGATTCAACTGTAATTCATGTGAGGTAGTTTATATAGTGAGGTGTGGTTGTGAAAGCATAAAATGGTATATTGGACAAACAAAAAGAGCTGTGAAAATTAGAATTATGGAACATTTGAGGGATATCCGCAATAAGAACATGAAAAGCCCAGTTGCTGAACATTTTGTTAATAGGCATGAGGGTAATGTGGCTTCATTTTCTTTAGTGTACTTGCACAACCTGTTTTATGTAGGAGGGAGATGTAGTTAAGAAATTAAATGACTTAGAAAGCAAATTTATTTTAAATCACAGAACATTATTCCCTAGGGGTCTTAATCTAGAAGTGAACTTGGTAAACTAAAAATAAGCCTATTTAAATGGTCAAAATAATGTAATAAACATTTAAAGTGTTTAAAATATTGAAAATGTTTTAAATGTTTGATATGCTTGAAAATATGTAAAAAGTATTATAAATGTTGAAGGATGTTTTATTGTATGTAAAAGGGGTAGTTAAGATGTGTTTGTTTAAATGCATGTCTATAATGGTGTTGGCACTTTAAGGTATTTAATTAAATAATTGGATATTATTAGTCGGGGTTTGAACCTGTATTAAAAGTGGCTATTTTTAATGTACATTATTCATTGAAGGTGAAAAGCCGAGGTACCAGTGTGTGTACATTACATTAAAGACATTGAACAGCTTTTTTCCTACATCCTTTTCTGCTTTGGTATTTGCTTTTTATTTATTTTTTGCCGAAATTGTTTTTTGATCACTCCTGGGACCCCTACTGCTTGGCATCTATTTCTCTGAGGTCCACACAAAGACAAAAGGCGTGTGGCTGACTAAGTTTGCAGATGACTGTAAGTTGGTTGCTGTCATTGACACCCCAGATGATGTTAACATAGTGCAAGAGGGTGTCACAGCAACTAATGACTGGTGCCAAAGTCATGGCCTCAAGCTAAATGCAAAAAAAGTATCATTATACCATTTGACAAAAACATGACCCCTATTGATTACCGCATCAACGGCAGCCCCCTAAGCACACAACCTGTGGTGAAAGACCTAGGCACTCAGGTTGATAACAACCTCACATTCCACCATCATGTAGCGGCAATAGTCAGAAAAGTCTTTTACTTGGTTCATCTCATAAGTAAAGGGATTGCATCCAGAAAAAAGGAGGTTATTTCCTCTTTATACTCCTCCCACATTAGACCAATAATTGACTATAATGCTCCATTTAGGATGTGCCCCTCCAAACATCTGCACCAACTGGAAAGGCCCCTGAAATACCTCACAAAGAGAATCCATGGCCTCCAATACCTGTCCTATGCTGACAGGCTCAAATCACTATCATTCTACTTGGTATCGTACAGATTGCTCAGGGGTGATCTGTGTTTCGGCTAGAAGGCAATCTTGGACCCTGCCATATTAGAGATGCTCCATATCTGTAACTTTAACTCCTCATGCACTACCCACTCAAAAGGCCTGAATCTAATATGCTACATCAACAAAACCTGCCGGAGAGACAAGTTTGTCTCCCAGAGGCTGCCCCTTCTCTGGAATAGACTTCCCATACACATCAAACAGAGCACCTCGCTGACCCTCTTCAAGCGCAACCTTAATGAGTGGATGGAAAACCACAAACTTGTCCCAGGTGTTCCACCTGTGTCCCTCATTGACAGGGGTGACAGGTGCTGACTGAGGTTTCTTTTTGGGGATAAACTCTTGGCTAAGCTTGGAAGGGCCCCAGGACCATCAGCCTAGTAACCTCCTATAATACTATATCTTGTACGGTTCACCTCATAAAGTTCTTTGAGACTATGCCTGCTGTACTGGAGGAAAACTTAGCTGTGCATCCAACTTATGTCACACTTGCAACTATATCCCATGAGATTATCATACTTAAATTCAGGGATATAATGGGAAATGGAGCCATAACAAGTTCAGTTCATAACTATCTACATGGTTGCAAATAGCAGGTAAGAAAAGACTCTATCCTTGCCATTCCCTGTTACCAGTAAAGTCCCTCATGATCTATTCCTAGGAACACTCCATTTTGGCATCTTCAGATCTCAGAACTGAATCATGTATCTGGCTCAGCAAATATAGAGTTAACCCCAAAACTGGGAGTATTGTCCTTAACCCCACTATCACCTCCTCCCCTCAAATGGTACTTAAAATTACACACATGAAGGGTGCAGTAGAAATGATCTTGACTTAAAAGTAAAAAAAAAGCATCTTTCTGGCATTTGGCAAAAATCCCCACAATATTTAAACACTATTAATGGACAACAGCTAAAAATTGACAAAGCAATAAAACACCTTGGAGTCCTTATTGATAATCTTTCAACTGATGTCCATATAGCTGCTACCATCTGCAAAGCATATGACGTTGCCCTCTCAATACCTTGAGGTGGAGAGCTGTGCCAGTGAAATATTTGTTTCCCTATATACAATCTTTTATTAAAATAATTATAGAATATCGTGCCCAGTTCTGTAGCCTACTCATATAACATCTGGTGGAACTGGAGAAGGTGCAAAGAATCCGCACAAAGAGAATTCAAGGGCTTCAAGGCTTGTCTTACAACAAGCTCTCTCTCTTGTCTCCTCTCTGTATTGTACTGTCTTTTTAGAGACAACATATGTCTGATATACAGAACATTAAATGACCCCTTATTTTTTGAACCCCTTAGCTTAGAATACCACTCTCCTCTCCAGGTGATCTGTGAGTAAAAGGAAACTCAGCATCAATAACAAATTAATGCCAGCCATACCATGAAATATGGCAACTTTATAACTCAACAACACCCATTCCTGTGGAATAAACGCCTTCACTCAGATGCTGACCTTCAACCCGCACCTCCAAGAAAGTACTGAATGACTCCATGGACTCCTGCAAGTGTCAACATTGGATGCAGTGCATCGACCAGCAGGCCTTGAACTTGTTCACCAAACCTAAGAATATATGAGTAGAAAGGCCCTCCCTGGAGGACAAGCCCATATATCCAGTTAATAAATAATGAAATAAATAATGCAGTCATCAATATAATACCTGTGTTATAACATGACTTGCTCTTCTGCACAATGCATCTAAATGAGTAAGAAGCAGATACACATTTCATAACACACAATGTGGTGGTGAACAGTATGGTTAGCAATTCCAAGCTATTCTGGCTAGATAACAGTGCCCTGTAGTTCAGAACAACCGATTGTTGACTAATATTGACAAATGAACACACCAGCTACTGGGATACCAAACTGAAAGCTGACTGCCAAGAGTCAATGTTTTTGGATGGCGTGGAACAATAAAAACCCTTGAACTACTTTCCAAGTCTGATTATAATGTTTCTGGAAAAGTCGTTACATCACAAATAAGAAGTTTCACACATGCCAGCAGACTGCATTTCTTCTAGGTGGAACTGTTTACAGCTCTCAAGAAGAACTGCAAGCCAAGTTTAGCATATATGAATATTGTTTTTTTATCATCAGTTTTTTCCCCCTGGGCTAAGTATATATAGGTGTCAAAATTGACAATTAAAATTTACACATTCTGCCTGACAAGGAAAAATACTTGCTCTCGGTAAAAATATATCTTGCCTTAGTAATTAGTTGATTATGAAAATGTAATGTGGCCTTCAGCCCAAGCAGAAGGCATTTACTCCTGCTTTTAGTTTTTACAAATGAAGTGGATGAAAAACTTCACACAATTCTTAAAAAAATCTAGGAAGCAGATTAATGTCTATGGGGTACACTGTCACTAGAGCCAGATGTCATGACTTTTGGGAATGTATTGATTGAGATGGAGCTGTTAGGTAACATGTTTGGAAGGTGGCAGCTGTTGTCATGAGTGTGTTCTTGTATGTATGAACTGTTGAAGAAAAAGGAAAAAAAAGTCTCTTACTTGTTGACTTGTGCTGCTGTGAGATGAGCAGCATACCTGAGCATGTGTTAGTCATGATGTTTTGCTAAAAAAATTAGAATCAACAATTTAGCAAAATGCATTACTAATAGTGTTGGAGGGTGCTGCAGATATACTTGCACTAAAAAAGTAATTCTTCTGAGTGCTATAGCTGCTGTGACACACTAGGTGGCACTAAGTTGCAAGACTGCATTTCAACTTTTTTAAGGGAGTATCAGTAAATCAGACTCCTAAAATAGAGTTCACAGCTTTTCAAGTGCCCAAAGTAAGACATTTTTGCAGAAATTTGAGTTTCCATGACAAACCGTACTCACACCCAGGGAAAGACTGGACTCTAGTTTTTTGCAAAACTAAATGCTCATTCATGTACAATTTGAGTTGTTTCTGCCTTCTCATGTAATATTAAGGTGTTTCTAATGCAAAACAATTGTGTTATGCAACTATTACAGGACACTTAGGAAATGTTTTTGTCCTAAAATCTCAGCACATTTGCCATTTGCCATATTTTTTCCACAGGATATGGCCGTCCAAATAGAAATTGTCACATGACGAGTGAGAGGGGGACCTCTATTTAGAAATGCACCTTTCTGTTCAATGCTAACAACTGCAGAGGAACTGTAGTAAAGGTTAGAGGGCTTGTATACAGCATAATCAAGCTAGTCAAGGTTATCTAAATTTCTTCAGGTGCAGTAAATTTCTGTGTATTTACCTGAGACATAGCCTAGATGAAAAGTAGCATCTCATTACCTTTCTTCTATTTTCACCAACGCACGGTGGACATCAGCTTGTAAAAGCAGCTTGATGCACCAGGTGACTGTGATGCAGAAAACACTGGAACAGCAATATCTAACAAATCTGACAGTTTATTTTAGGTGGAAACCTAACTGTGAGTCAGGATGGCATGATGCATTTGACTTTTCTGCATTCCAGTTAGACCTTTGTTGTTGCTATATATAGGAGATTTTGCATTAACAGACCATGCTTAGAATATGTCGTAATGTGGCAAATTATATGGGGCATTGGCTAGCTGAGAGTTAAAGGGGGTGTTGGTGAATGCAGATAAACAGACCTTACAGTAGGGACAGTGATCTGTTTGGTATATGTAGTTTATTGGTAGGACAACTTCTTTAATTATGTATTTGTAGACAATGCGTAAGGCTATAAAAGTGAAAAGAGGTAGTCTAGAGATGACAGAAAAGGCACCAATATGAGACTAGCCTGAATCATAAGTAAAATAGGTAATGATTTAGCCAAGTGTGAGGAATAAGCAAATATGTACTAACTACAAAGATGTGTGAACAAATACAAAAGTGCATTTGGGATATCTGAAGAGCAAAGCATATAAGCATATTGTGGAGCAAGAGGTATAGTACCTGTGACAGACAGTAAAGGAACCCAAGTGTAGTCATGTCAGACAACCCAAAAATGAATAGATAGTTCAAATGACATAAACTAATGTGAGGAACCAGGGTT
>NC_056729.1:532103125-532120625 GCF_019279795.1 Protopterus annectens | reverse complement strand
CTTTATGTATGTTTTCCTAAGTAGTGCATATTCGTCTAGAAAGTTTAAGAAGATCTGATTAAAGGTGGCAGTGGCTTCATCTAGCGTAACTATTTAAAGCAAATCAAGATGCCCTGATACAGGGCATTGATGAATTTACTAGGTATAATGATGAGAATTTGTCTGTTTGCTTATCTGTTTTACTTTTGAATGATATACGTAGGGTGGTGTTCACTCAGAACATCAGGGAGAGTGTCTGTTTGAGTGATTTCATTGGGGTGGTAGTTACGGATCCAGTCCAAGATTAATGTAGAGTTAGTGGCATTACAATGCCTAGTTGGAGTGGTGAAGAAGTAAGAGAAATTTCAAAGACTGAGGAAATAATTAATACAGATATGTAATACAGTCCAATTTATATTATCCTCAGCAAATATGAGAGTTTCTCATTCAATTATTTTTAATAACCAGAATAAAATGTCTTCAAGTGTAGGGAGTTATTGTTATAGGGACATATAAAGCTACAATGCATACAGCTTTGTTTGGGTTTAGTTTAGATTGGATGATTAGTATGTCTACATTGTTAAAGTTAGAAATGTTATTTGTGTTAAGGTAAAACTGGAGGATGTGTTTATGCATTATTCCTGCACTTTTACCCCTTCTGCTTTGTCGATTTAGTCTAAACATACTATAACTAGAAGGTGGGACTTCTTCATTGGATTTGTTTGGCTTGAGCTATGTTTCTGTGAAAACGTGAACATCTGGGGAGTGAAAAGAGATTCAAGCATGTAGTTCAGCTATTTTGTTGCACAGGTTTTGAATTTAAGTTAGTTTTAAGGACTTCTTATCAGTGAGTTTTTGTACCTTGTAGCTGCATGTAGAAGTATGTTTTGGAGTTTTTTTGCAATTGGGTTTGGTTGAACATTCGCACATTGTGTTAATGTAGCAGAAGAGTAAAGTAAGCTGTGTTTGTTTGGGCATTTTGCAATAGTTTGTTCTTTTAGGTTTTAGTGGTAGATATGTTATAGGTTCATAGGTTCATAGGTAGATACTAGGCTATCTTCCCGAAGGCATTTATAAGCCTAGCCAGAGTGTGTCGGCTTTCGCCGCCCCATTGATTAATAAACTGATCCTCTGTCAAGCAGAGTCAATGAAGTGATCCCAGGGGTGTATTTTCAGTTACCCATCCACTCATTAAGGTTTCTCTTGAAGAGTGTTAATGAGGGGGATCTGCCTAATGTAGTTTGGAATTTTGTTCCAAAGCATGGGGAGTCTTTGTGACAGGAATCTATCCCTCCAGCATGTTCTATTTATTGTTGTGGTGAGGTTTAGCTCACTAGAGTGCGTGGCTCACAGTGACTTGGATTTCTTTAGGTGGAGCATGTCCATCAATTCTGAGTTGGACATGGCTTTGTAAGTCAGGCAGAGATCACCTCTGAGTAAGTGATATGCCACTGAGTACAGCCAAAGTTTTTTCAGTTGGGCTGCATAGGACATATGTTTGAGGCCAGTAATCCTCTTGGTGAGGTACTTTTGTGGTCTTTCCAGTTGTTGGAAGTGTCTTGTGAGGTACATCCCAAATGGGGCATTGTATTCTATGATGGGTCTGATGAGTGACGAGTAGAGCGGCACTATAACCTCTTTATTTCTAGATGTGAACCCTTTAGTAATTAGATGGGCCACATAGAAGGATTTAATATGATTGTCAAAGGAGAGATTACTATCTACCTGGGTCCCCAGATCTCTTATTACCTCTTCTGCATTAAGGGAGATGCCACCTATGTGGTAATTTGTGGGTGTTTTGTTTTTCCCAAACGGGATGAATATGCATTTTTTGGCATTTAGCATGAGGCCATGACTTTGACACCAGGTGTCCATCTCAGTAAGGCCCTTTTGGAGGATGTCCGTGTCAGCCAGAGAGTCAATTATGGCTCCCAATTTGCAGTCATTGGCAAACTTGGTTAGCCATAGTCCTCCTGTGTTTGCCTGTACTTCTGAGAAGTATATGCTAAAAAGTAGGGGTCCCAGGACCTAGCCTTGTCGGACACCACTTGTGACTGGTTTAGAGTCGGACCTGGAGCCCGCTATTCTTACCGTATGAGTTCTGTCTGTAAGCCAGTTGGCAACCCATCTCGTGATGTAGGGGTTTATGTTCAGGCTGGTGAGTTTTTCTGTAATACCCTTGTGGGGAATGGTGTCAAAAGCCTCGGTGAGGTCAAGGTAGGCTGTGTGAACCACCTTTCCCTCATCTATGGCCTTGGTGACTGTCTCGAAGAAGTCAACCAGGTTTAATAGGCATGATCCGCCCTTAACAAAGCTGAACCTGGTCAGCTCAAGTGTTTGGAGGTTCCCAATGTCTTTGTTAATGAGTTCCATGATGATGTGCTCCATAGCCTTGCAGACCAGGCTAGTCAGGCTTATGGGGCGATAGTTACCAGGGTCAGTTGTGGCCCCACCTTTGTGGAGAGGAATAACCATTGCTGTGCACCATTCTATGGGCACGTAGCCTGTAGAGAGGCTGAGGTTGAACAGCATGTTAAGGTAGGGGTTAATTTGTTCTGTAGTTTGTGCAAGACGCAGCCTGGGACACCATCTGGCCCCAGTGACAATGTGATTTTGGCTTTTGAAAGGGCTGTTTTCACCTGTGCGTCTGTGATTTCTGGGACACTACACTTTTCCGGTATTGTAGTGGGCCCTTTTGAGGGTGAGAGGGGGGGTGAAGTTTGCATTGAATCTATCTACCAGGATGTTGGCAATATCAATAGGTTCAGTATATTTTGTGCTATTTTGCACTAGTTCAGTGCATATCTGCGAGTTGCCACTTAGATTCTTAACATAGCTAAAGAAGGCTTTGTGGTTATCTTTTGAATCCTTGGTTATTTTTCTTTCGAAGTTAGCCTTGGATGTTTTTATGAGGACCTTAGTTTATTACTGATACTGATCAGGGATGTCTTTCCTTCTTGGGATTTGCTTTTTTTATGAACTAGTTTCCTCCTTCTATTGTATAGCCTGTTTATGGCAGGGGTCCACCAGTCTGGTTTCCTTCTCTTAGAGGAGTGAGTCTTGGTTCTGCTAGGGATGGCATAATCCATTCATCCTTGCTTGTAGGTGCTCATAGAGTGCATTTGTAAAGGTTTCTGCATCTTGGGCAGAGTTATCCTTTAGTGTGGGGGCTGTGAAACATATCGCCTCTGTCTTAAGTAAGGTGAAGTTTGCTTTAAAAAAGTTTTTACTGTGGTTTCCTTAGTTGGGGGTGCTGGTGGGGTGTGGACATCCAGAGTGATTAGTTTATGGTCTGATCTAACCAGTGACGGGTTGCCCTCTGGTGTGGAACACCTGTCGCCCATGTTGGTGATGACCAGGTCCAATATTTTTTCACCTCTGGTAGGGAAAATTGAAATTGCCCAATATCAGGATGTTCGGTAGGACCTTCATGTTTTCCACTGTCTCCAGAAAGGTGGAGTGGTGGTCTTGGGTCATGGAGGGTGATCTGTAGCAGGCCACAATTTGCATTGCAGATTTTCCCGATGTTAGTTGCACATGGATGATCTCAGAGGTATCATGCTGCGCCACTAACTTGAAGGTGTAGGTATCCTTGATGAATATGGATATACCCCCTCCTTTTGTATTTCGGTCCGTGTTCTGTGGCCGAAACGTGTGGTATGAGTTGTAGCCCAGTAGTGCTGGGGTGCTCTCTGGAGCCTTGAACCAGGTTTCAGTTACTGCACAGATGCCGACATTCTCCATACTGAGGACTGCTTCCAGCGCATGCATTTTGAGATTTAAACTCCTGGCGTTTAGTAGCATAACCCTCAGTTTTTTGTGAATTGTGCTATTTACGGAGGTGGGTTTGACTTTTGAGGCTTGCCTAAAAAAGGCAGTATGGGGGCAGCAAGAGCCTTGGCCAGTATTCGAAAGCCTAGGAGTGACAGGTGTAAGCCATTTCTTGTGAAGCAACGCGGCTTGTCAAGCATGTCGTCCCAGGCTGACAGACACTGGATCCCCTTTGAATGACACCAGAAGCTTAGCCAGTTGTTGAAATTGATAATTTTTTCTTTACACTGAGGTATCATTTTGGTGAGGGCTGGATGCTACTCAGGGTCAGGTTCATATCAGCCTGGGCTGCATGATCAGAGAGCTCTTCCATGTCTCTTTTCATGTTGTCCAGGGAGGTACATCTCAGGTCATTCACACCAACATGAACAATGACAGAGTCATATTTGTACTTGTTCTGGAGTGACCTGAGTGCTGGTGTTATGTGGTAGATTCTGGCTCCTGACAGGCAGCTAACAGTAACCTTCTGCTTGTCCAGCCTAGTGAGTGTGCCTGACTATTGAGTCTCCTATTACTAGTGTGTTAGGTACGTTATTTCGCCTTAAGGGCTGTGACTGTGCGGCACACTGATTTTGTGTTTTATGTGTTGTGTGGTTTGTGACGGTAGGTGCAGGTTGTTTGGGTGTCTGCTTTTGAGGTCTCTAATGCTTTTGCAGGTTTTTATTTAGAGCCTCTGAGTATGATTTTGTGTATTTATGTGTATTTTTGACAGTGCTGGTTTAGTAGGTCTATGTGTGGCTGGAGGTGTGGTGCAAGTGTTAACCTTCTCCTCTTGACTGTCTGTTCCAGTCTTGGGTGGAGACAGCTTAGCCTCCAGTTTGGCTGTATAATTGCATCTCTCACATATCTTAGTGTTTTGTGGTAGGAGGAGAGGGTTGTCTGTGTACATGAGGCAGTTGTAACATTGCCTCAGGATACCCAGATTCACCAGCTGGACTGGAGAGTACACCTGAAATTGCCCTTTGGTCATGCCTGAATAGTAGGGTGAGCTGCTTGTCGTTTGGTTGGTGAGGGGTGAATAAAGAGCCTTGCCCTGCTGGGCAATCAAGTGTCAGGGTATATTAGTGCTTGCTATTAGGTCTGAGCAAGTGCTGGGCTGTAGGATGCTTTTGAGTGCTTAAGTTGAGAGTTAGACTAGTTTCAAGGGAAAAACTGAAGAGGAGTCTTAGTGGAGCCAGGAATAATTTAACCCTAGCTAACTGGCGCTGCCCAGTGTGCAAAACCGTGCAAACACTGTTTTTATAGCAGGGAAATGAAAGAGATAGAAATTAGCCCAAAATGGCCAATAAACTACTAACTTCTGGCCTGGAACCACTCCTCCAGGGACAGATAGGCTGCTCAAAGCTCCCCTCTCTCACAGGTAAACAGAGAAACTTCCTTCTATCCAAGTAAGGTATGGGCAACTCAGAAACTTGTAACACAGCCCTGAATTCAGCACTAGCCTGAAAACCGGACTATACTAGCTTCGAAAGGTGGGAAGCAATGATTTTTTTTTTTTTTAAAATAAGGCAAAAACAGTAAAAATACACTTAAAACAGCTTTAAATGACTACAAATGATCAGAAAAGGCTATCACACTTTAGTGTGTAGCCTACAACAGTTAAACAAATTATTTAAATAAAAAATGACTTTTTAAAAGTGCAGGCAGTCAAATAAGTACAATATGAGAAAAAAAACAAGCTTTTAAATCAGTTTTAAGAGGTGTATATACTGAGTAGGAAAGAGTTCGGGCATGATAATGAGATGGTCAATGGGGAGGTAGTGTGTATGAGAATGTTGCCTGATGGTGTGTGAAAGAATCTAATGGAGGGATGAGTGGTGAGTAGGAAAGTGAGAAAGTAGCACTAAGAGTGATGAGAGTAGGAAAATTAGAAGTATAGATGTGGGAAGATGTATAGGTAAGAAGTGCTAGAAATACACTAGGGTGTTATTGATGGAAGTTATTATAGAAAATGTATGTTTATGGGATATTGTATGGTGGTGACAATGTTCAATTATGTCTAGTAATTGAGTATATGTGGGAATAGAAATGTAGAGAAGAGATAAAAGTTAAAAAAGATGATTTTTGGTATCATGGTTGGAATAACTAGTCGAAAGGTTAATTATGATAAAACTGTAGGTTGCTTGCTTTTGTGTTTCTTAGGTATAAATAGATTTATTGGAGTAATTCTGAGTATGAGGTTATACAGTCAGCAATACAACGTGCTTGAAGGTATAATGCTACAGTCAGCAATAGTGAGGGAAAGGTAGACTTCATTAGAATATTTATATTTTGTAGGATATGGTTTCCTGTGGTAGAGACAGTGGGATTCTTGTGACTGTTTCAGAAAGTATATAGGATTCTTTGTGATTGGGTAGTTGTAAACTGAGAAAAAAATAAATATAGAGTAAGGAGTGGGTGGGAATTGGGGTAGGGTAGTGTAGTGAAAAGGAAGGAAGCCAAGCATATCAAGACTAAGTGAAGCAGTGCAGTCACTGCCTGGAAGGCACATGTCCATAAACAATGTATTATGGAGTAAAGGACCAGTTCAGGTTAGTCTAATTATTATGTGAGGATAATTCATGTAGAGCAAAGTCAAATAATCTAAATATGACGTTTGAGATGTAGGTAGCATATCCTGAGAGTGTGTGCTTCACCTTGATTGGAATCTCGGATTACTTGCCTATTTTGGACAGAGCACCAGTACTATTTGTACCCTGCTGGAGAGAGATAGGGAGGGAAGGAATGATGAGAGAATGGTTTGAGTAAAGTATAAAACACAATAGAGAGATTGGGTAGAGCAGTAGAAAGGAAACACATGGGAATTACTCCAGAATTAAGCAAACAGGCCTCAGTATGAGTAGTCTAGTCTATACTCTCCCTCAAGAGAGCACCAAAAACAATCAGAAAACTTGTTTTTAAGGCCAATAATCCAAGACTGCAGCTCATGAAAAACAAAACACTGTATCAGAGTTGGACGTTGTTTAACATATCCTTCTAAGTGTCTGGGACAAAGGATAAATAATAAACTTAAGGAAGGGAGACTAAGAAAGAGTTATTTGAAGACATGCAGAGACAGGATAAGACACTAATGGGTATAGCAAGTTTAGATAAATGTGAGAGAATATTAAATGAATGAAATAGCTGAGGTGTAAGAGTAGTCTAAAAGACTAGTAACGAGTAAATCTCAGTGCTTGTTAGGAAGCAGAGAGTAGTCATTTTCCATCAGGATCAAGGTTACAGACGGTTGTACTATTGATTACAAATTAGGGCATTGGAGTGTTTGTCTGTAGACTCTTTACTATGCATGCTATAATAAACACAGAAGGACAAGCATACCCAACACTTACTTAAAACACAAGGGCAAACGTGGTAGAAAGTTTTAGTCAAAAATAAAAGGTAGGTAGATGGAGTAGACACAGACTTTCTTTTGATGAACTTGCTGATGTGTGTTCATTTTAGGATGTTCCTAGTGAACTTTCTGTTATATACAACAAAAAAGAGATGCATACAAGCTTGAATAGAAAGCCAATTAAATCAGTATCGCATATGTAAAAGAAAATTGCAAGCAGTAAATGCACTGCCAAGGTAAGTGACTTATTAATAAAATTTAGACTTCATAACTAAGATTACAGTTATGGTGGTGGTGGGTAACACAACTCATTAGGAAATATTCCACCTTAGCTGCACATTCTTAGGAGTCAACAAATGGTGACATTTTGAAAACAAACACCCTTACAAATTCAGGACATTTATCTTTCACCAAGCGGCTTTTTTAGCACCAGTCAGAAAAAACTTTGGTAAAGCAGCTTTGGAACACTAAAAATTAAGGACAAAGTAGAAAAGAAATTATGTTAAAATAGCTCTGAAACACATTACAAGTGTTTGATAAATTAACCTACAGTTCAACAAGTACTTACTTTAAAACATGTCACAAGCACTTAAACCTACATTTAATCAAGCACTTTTTTGCAATAAAAGGACTTGGGAGTACTATAAAATCTCTGTTGCTTAGCTTATCTTTGCAGCTTTTGAAGCAGCAGTTGAAGCCAATTTTGCTAAATAACTTTGAGACACTTCTTAAGTATGTAGGCCTATTTATATAACACAGTAGAACTCGATTTGGTTGAATTAAATGTACCTCTCAACCTCTTAGAGCGAGAAATCTGAAGAAAGTCATAAATAAAAGTGGGAGAAAAGACCAATAGGGACAGTTTTTTAAATATTGCTCTTACAAACTTAGAAAGTTGTTAGAATAACAATTTTTTATTAGCATGAATTTTCTGAAGGGTAAAAAGTCTGAAACTCAAAGGTCTGTCATTATTTTCTAACTTTAGTCTTTAATGATTTGTCACTAATTTGCCAGAAAACAGAAATTTTATGAAAAACAGACCAAAAATATGAGGCAAAAATCTAGACACTATGAAAATCTGTACAGTTTCTGATTACTCAGTATATCTGACACCCAGGAGTTCAGCAATGAATGATGACTAGGAAGGTCAGTTTTGACTGGAAAGATTATAAATGAAAACGTTAAGCAGTATCATAATACACTTAATTTTACCTAAATGATTTTTCTTTTTGCAGGATAACCCTGTGGGCAACCTGACAGACTCAGATCATTGCTACACAGTAACTGTCCTTGTCTAAGAGTGGTTAAAATAATGTTTTTATGTGCCTGCCATTGTAGTCAGTTAAATGGCTCCATGGAGATCTGACTTCAGCACTACCTAGGAAGCCGGTGTAGGGCCCTGCCAATAATTAAATACATGTGGACCATGTGTCTTTGTCAGTCTAATCCAGTAAATCTGGGGTCCCGAGTACCACAATGCATACATCATCTCCCTGCAGTAATGCAAAATAACAGAAGTATTCCCTCATCTGCAAAAAAAATATATATATATATATATATATATATATATATATATATATTATTTTAACTTAAAGTTTTTTCTATGAGTTTTAAGGTCTAGGTTCGGGCAGTAAAAAGTACTGTGTTTTTTTCAGTGAGACCTCATGTGCTGAAATATTTGTAGATTGTCAGAGGAGCTGCAAGGTACTGTTTTTATTTATGTTAAGGAAAAAGACCATATGGGTGTCTTACTCTAATCCTGTAACTCTGGGATTCTGCATCCTAAATGCATACATCCATCTCACTGCACTAATGCAAACTAACAAAAGCATTCACTCATCTGTGAAAAAATATTATTTTAACATAAATATTCTTCTTGGAATTTAAACAAATTCTAGGTTAGGGCAGTAAAAAAGTATTACTTCCTTTTCAAAGTGAGGACTCATTGAATTAAATATTTGTCAATTTTTGGAGGAGCTGCAATGCAGTACTTTTAGTTAAGTTAATGAAAACCAGCTCACGATCATGTTGATTGTTGCTAGAGCAGACTGCTGTGTGCATCCATGTGAATCGACTTGATTTCCTTACTTTACTCACACTGTACTTTTTGTGTTTCCGTTGTCTCCAGTGTCAACCCCCATGTGTAAATTTAACTTTAAAGCCCCTCCCACTTTTTTCTCATTATAGTAATTATTACTAGATTGCATTCTGAAAGCCCTTCCTTAAACTAATATTTACCCTCTTCCCACTGATTAGTTGAACATTCCTGCATTGAAACAATTGATATATATGCACAGAAAATAATCTCCTTTTTGTTGGAATGTTAAAGACCAGAATGACATAGACGTATATATATATATATATATATATATATATATATATATATATATATATACATATACACATATGTATATATATAGGTGCTATACTCTTACCAGCAGTCTCACCTTGAGAGCATAAATACACATACACACGTACACTTATATAATACATGTACACACACACACACACACACACACACACACACACACACACACACACACACACACACACACAGACATGCATGCACATGCACGCAGGCCCACACAAACACATACACACACACACACACACACACACACACACACACACATGCAATAAATATATATATATATATATATATATATATATATATATATATATATATACATATACATATATATATATATATATATATACATACATACATGCATACATACAAATGCACACACACACACACAGACACACAAATGCATGCACATACACATGCATATACACACACACACACACACACACACACACACACACACACACACACACACACACACACACACACACACAGCAGTACTGCTCAACTGCTACACACAGAAGTTCGGAAGAATATACTCACAAAAGCCTTGTTTGAACGCCAAAAGACATCAAGATCAACAAATCCAGAACCTCATACACATAACATATTACACACCCCCTCACAGAGATTGCTTTAAATAAATGTAAACAGCCATTATATCAATACAGTGGTGAGGTGACAGTCCATATTAACAAAATATCTGACACTTGGGCTGTGTCTGCAAATGGCCTATTGTGATTAGTGTACTACCCCTATAAAAAAACTTTTTAAACTAACTAAAATAAACAAATCTGGGGTTAAAACTGGATCAAGTCAGAGCCAAAAGCCTATAAGGTAAACAATTTAATCTGGTAAACCTCAAAACATCCCAGTAACTGGTAGCATCATTACATAAACAAGTCTCCATCTGCTTGAGTTGGTGGTAGCTCAGGTGGGTTTAAAAGATCCCCAGTACCTATTGAAAAGAGTAGGAAAAGTTCCCTGATGCCTTGGCCAAATTTCCCCTAGTAATATAAATACCACCTCAGGTCTCCACTGAAAAGAGGCTACTAGCCTAGTGGACCTAACCTGGTCAACAAAGGATAAATAAATAATAAATAATATAAAACAGATACACACCTCAATGAACCTTTCAAGGCGCTTGCATCAGTGCCATACACTCCGGTGGACCAAAATCATGGAAATACTGACAAAATTATGGTCAGTTTTCAAATCAGAGTTATCAATATAGGTCATTGTTGAAATGTGAGTTAGCAGTCTACAAACGTCTCCTCTCCTGGATATGCAAAAATATATGGTGGGAATATCAAACATTCTGTCACTTATAGGAAAAAACATCTGATTAGCAAAATCATTTGAGCAATTAATATAGCAGGTGAATATCAAGAAAAAAGTTAGCATTCAGTCAGGGACAGAAAACATGGTCATAGTCAGTTGCATGTGCTCAGTGTACACTTGCATATTTTACAGACACACATGGAAATGTAATGTGACTCAGTGCCTTGCTGCATGTATATGCAACCCTTGAAAAGTTACAGAGACACTTGCATGCAAATGAGTACTTAATGACATTTAAGTGAGAAGTTACGATTAAATGCCAGTGGTATGGAAATGGTGCACCTTTCTGCCTTATGCGATTCAAAGTAACATATTGCTATGTAAGGATGTGTTGTGCACATATGTTATAAGAAGGCAAACACTGCTGTTTCCAGTTGCTTTTCAATCAATGTAGATGCTTGGTTTGGCTAAAAGTCTCATTGTTTCATGAAGTTAGATACTTGTTTCTGTGGTACTGCAAAATGGTGTGCAGAACAGAGCTCAGAGCCCAAGGAGGCGGCATTACAGGCAATGGATAAACTGTAACAGTTTTGAGGAGCAGGAGGTCCTTGAAGGTTTTTATGTGGCTGGGGACATTATCAGACCAGACCTCTCAAATGTCCCTATGTTTTCAGGCCTGACTTACCCCTTCAGATAATGTACCTATTTTTGGATGTATGTTCTTATTTTCAGGCTGAGTTTACCCTTTCACACAATTTTCTGAATCTCTCCACACCACATAAGATTTTTGAAGCTGTCTAGTGTACAGAAAACAACACTATATGACCATAAACTGGAAATGGAGGAAAGTGTGGCCTTGCAGTTCCTGTGGATACCAAGGAATGTATAACCCTCACTATCCTTGTAATGGCTACCTTTGGAGACAAACTGGGGATACTCTCAAGCTTAGGCCTTAAGGACACTGTAGACGGTCCTTAATATTATTCTAGCCATGTAAAGCATATCCATTTCTTCCGATGTGGCTCATCCCTCCACACATACCTTCTGTGTTCTTACATACTTCTCCAAGGTGTTCGGTGTGACAGATTGCACCTGTTTCACTTTCAGGGCCTCACCTGGACCGTGAGAGGAGAGGCACAATAACCAGAAGGGGGTTACCATTCTGTCAACTGACATGTAGTATATGATGCATCATTCCAGCACCCTGGCAGTATTCAGTGAATGCCACCATATAATCTGAATAAGGTTTAATGATTAATCTCCTAATTTTCACATGCCCCCTATCTATTATATCTTTCAGATGGCATAGGCTACACACTTAAACCTTAGCTAATGACTCTAGTCTGTAATCCAAAGGGAGATGCAGAATAGCACTACAACACCACCCTGCCCCAGACACAGACAATCAATGAGTGAGGGAGTGTTTGGCTTGCTTAAAGCCCATTTATTCTGCCTGGACAAGTTGGGGAGGGCTCTTCCCTAAGACCCTGCTACTGCTGTGGAATGTCTCATGCTTGCTGCATTCCACACAATATTCTACATCAGTCTTGTGAGCCACTGCTACAGCCAGCATCAACTGATACACCTAACACTTGTGCAGCTATTTTACTGCATCACCTGATCTTTTTAAATTGCAGCAGCACGGTGCCCTCTCAGACAAATTTGTGCATGGTACATGGCAGTCAGTGTAGGGGGCAACATGCAGTCCAACAACTATGGTACTTGACAAGCACTAGGTGGCATAAACTGACAAAGATAAAAACTTGGTGCATGCAGTGTTATCAGTAGGCTGTGCTGAGTAGTGAATGGTGAATTCACACCATGCTTTAGACATTCCTCAACACACTGTACAGAAATGTATAGCTGATATGGTCATAGCCTTCATTTGCACAGTGGTCACTAGACAGAGACACAAATGCTAGGCATTTCAACTCTGGGGATGTTGGAACAGTGTGCTAGGTTGTAAAGCCGGACTTAGTATGACATAGTAACCCTAAATATAGATGTAGGCTTAATGACCAGTGTTATGATTGCTACCTCCTGAATTTATTTTCAATCATTTGTCTAAAAGGAATATTGTTATTTCAAACTGTTTTTTTTTTGTGACTAAGTTTTTTTTTTTCTTTACCCTGTTTTTTGTTGTCCTGTCATTACTGACAGGATAGTGTTTCCCCTTTTTTATTTTTCCTCTCCTTCCAGATAACTGTATGTTTTCCTTTTTACTTTTCTGTTTGTCTTCTCACAGGTAAGTGTTTCCTTTTCTTTTTCTCTCTTCATAAGAACTGCATTTTTTATTCTTCTTCATTGAAGTTGTTTCCTGTGCTGTTTTCTTCAACTGTAAAAGTTGTCTGGGTAGCTGTTACTGCCCCTATCTGTGGTGTTGTTGTAGTGGTGGCAGCAGGGTGGGGGTGGGGGCAGTTGGACTCAGAATCTGTGAAATTGTGTATGCCAGTCACATTTGCACTGTGTCATATATAATGCCTCATAAAGATAGCATTGGGCAAGGTCTGAGGGAACAGGCATGAGTGCTGCCACGAGAACCTGATACCAAGTTGTTATCATGGTGTGACTTTCTTGATGCTGCACAGGCCTTTGATAATGAGTGTTTAGTGCTGAGACATTCTGATAACATTTACAAAATCATATATCCATTGTGACAGCTTACAAGACATACTACCAATGTAGAATGTCTCACAACTGTTACACAAGGCCACATAATTCACAATGCTGGAAATGCAATTAAACCTTTTGTTGGTTCTGTAGGTCTTATTTTTGTTATTTATGATGACATAAATAGACATGAATATATCTGCACCATTTTAATCTAGCACATTGATACGTGCCAGTAGGTATTCCAGGTTTCAAGTTGGTGTTCTGTTTTTTCCTTCAAATGTAGACTTTTTTACTTCCCTTTTTGTAAATGAACATCAAGCTCTAGCCCATCTTATAAACAACCATGTGCCCTTTTAAACTTTCCCATTTTTTCTTAATTTTTTTTTGATATTTTTGCAACCTAGGTTTAAGGTTATTTAAATGTAGATGTGTGATGACAAAATTATTCTGATTAAGTCTGTATAAACTCTGTACCAAAATAAGGAAACTACACTCCTTTGCTCCTAAAAAACATCCAGTAAAGAGACCGGTAACACTGGAATAACAGACTTTATTAATGAACTTAAGCTTCTTTGCGAGCTTTTCATTAGTTTAAAATTCACCAACTTCCTCAGAAACACTGAAAGTGTAAAAATGGAAACAACGTCACTTAAAACACCACTCATTTAAATACCCTTTCATAATGATTAAAGCAATAAAACAAGTTAACGATGTATAAAAACGGTAGAAATAATTAGAAAAAACATTGGAATACCACTGTATAAAAGTATGAAAAAACATGAAACATGATTCCCTCGTACTAAATACAGTATATCTTACTTCTGCTTGAAATAAAAATATATAATTAAAAATCATTACAAAAAATCATTATAAAAATCATTATAAAAATCGCAACACGTGAGTCCATGATATCCCACTAGTTAAATCTAATAGTATTCTATTGAACAATAAATATATAATCCCTAGTACTGATGAAATTGAAATAAAGTGAAAACAACAATAAAATAAAATAGAATAACTAATGCTCTCATGAAGCTCTTTAATCTCAATATGCAAGAAATAGACAACCTATCTTTGATACACGGATGGTGGCAGGCATCCAATCTTAGTTGCCATAGCAGCTCTCTTCCCTCTAAAATGAGAGAATCAACGGCACCCCTGCCATCCGATCAAACATGATCAATGATAGTAAATGAGAAAAGGTGGGAAGGATTTTCCTTTACGTGTTTTGCCAATGCATTTTCTACCTTACCTTTTCTAATTGCGTATGTATGTTCGTAGATATGCTCATTTAGTTTTCTATCGGTCTTGCCGATGTAGAAAACTGGGCAATGAGAACATCGGCTAAATAAACAACTCCTGAACTGGTACAGTTGAATATACCTTGAATAGTATATCTAAATTCTCTGATGACAAAAGATGAGCCCACCATAATAAACTTACAATACCGGCACATGTTACATTTATACATGCCAGATCTTGCCAACATAGGCTCATACTGGGACTCATATTTTTTAGGTTTTTACCCCTCCTGAATGTTATTTTGGGGAATTCCCTTGCACTTGCTCTACACAGCCCATCTTGCATGAGATAACTCCAATTCTTATAAATAATAGAAATAATATCCTTTACATCCACATTATATGTGAGAATAAGACTAAAGGGGTGGATTATCTTGCTAGCTTTAACTGCTGAACTTGTATTCTCACTGGTATTTGAAGAATTTAATATGGGAACATAAAAACCTGACACCCGCTTATTATGGACTTCACAAATCAATTCCAAAATTAGATCAGCCGGGTACCCTCTCCTTAAGAAAAGACTCTCCATGAATTTACATTCATTAACAAAGTCACTATCTCGAGTCACCATTCTCGCAGCCGTCACCAGTTGCCCCTTAATGATCGATTTCTTTTGAGAAAAAGGGTGACAACTGCTAAATTTTAGGTAGCTGTTAGAGAATGTTTCTTTGCGGTGTATTCTAGCTATGTAGCGATTAGTTTCCCTCTCTTTAGAAAGATCAACATCCAAATAAGAAATTGTGTCACTTTCCATGTTGAAAGTGAATTTTAAGAAATCAGTAGAAGAGTTGAAGTGATTTAAAAGTAGATCCACTGTAGTTATTTCTCCTTTTAGGATGATAAAACTATCATCCAAAAAGCGTGTATATAACAATACCTTTTCATGAAACAGAGGATATGTAAATACATATTCCCTCTCCCAAAATGCCATCACCAAATTTGCTACACTAGCACCGCATGGAGAACCCATAGGTACCCCGATTTTCTGTAAATAGTATTTGTTGTTAAAGGATACATAATTGTTGGATAAAATTATATACAGGAATTCGCTGACCAATTGTATTTCCTCCTTGGGTGCTCCTTTAACATTCATCAAAATCGGAATCCAATCCAGTGCCACTGTATGAGGGATAGAAGAATATAAATCCCTCACATCTATAGTTAAAAAATAACTATCAGCTCTATAAGGGGTTTGATTTACTCTTGACAATAATGACCAAGAGTCCTTTGAAATCTGAACTTCACTCGCTACATATTTCTTCAAAATAGAATCAGCCACCTTAGCCCCTGTATTTCCTCCTTGGGTGCTCCTTTAACATTCATCAAAATCGGAATCCAATCCAGTGCCACTGTATGAGGGATAGAAGAATATAAATCCCTCACATCTATAGTTAAAAAATAACTATCAGCTCTATAAGGGGTTTGATTTACTCTTGACAATAATGACCAAGAGTCCTTTGAAATCTGAACTTCACTCGCTACATATTTCTTCAAAATAGAATCAGCCACCTTAGCCCCTGCATAGGTTATGCTCCCTCTAGCACTGACCAATGGGCGCATGGGGGGGGGTCTGTATAAAAAAAGATAAAATTGCTAAAGTTCCATTGTGGTCCAGTGATTTCTGATTTCAGTTATGTATTTTAGGAATTATCAGATAGATATCAACAAATGGCTTGTGCCATCTGCTGATCCCACAGAGTACCTCAATGAGTATGTGTGATGCCATGACTGGCTTAAAAATACTTGATGAATGGTAACTGGTGGGCTGACTTTTAAAGCTGCCTAGGAAGTATGAGGATCCCTCCGTTGTCATTTAGGGTGTCATACCTGCTTTTACATCCTTCTGAATGTAATTTAACTTGCAGCATTGCCGCTATGGGACCTTTTTGGGCTGCAAGGCATAGCAACTAGGAAATAGAATTACTTGCTGGCTAGCATTCTGGTCATTCAAGTCCTTTCAAGACTCATTTGGTGCTTTGATTTTTGCATGAAACAGTACCAAAACATCAGGTGAAGTGACACTTTTAAACAGAAAGTACATAAAAGACAGAAAGGTAGTGGATGTAGTATGAAGTCTTCATAAAGAAGAAAAAAACTCTTCCATCCTTGGACAAGTGAACTGGCAAAATTGTCAGTTATGCTCTATTCCTCCAAGTTGGGGTCTGCTAATCAAACCTGGATTGCCTGATTCACAGGTAAGATTCTCACTCTCTGTACACAAAGATTGTGAAACAGGAGAATTTGTAATTACCATGTCCAGACAACAGAACCATTAAAACTATTTTAACCACTTACAGAAGAAATAAAAAACGTAGCTCTTATACTGATGATTCCTAACATGTTAAATAAGGAGGCTGTTGATGTTAAGGAATACTGTGTCTCTGACAAACATATCTGCATTTTTTGTTGAACACCATAGTACTAAGCTGTTTTCCTGTACAGTAAAATCAAAAGGAAATGCACTGGAACCATTTATGTATGAGGTGATTATGGGGGTGGTATATGCCATTGTGAATTATTGTTGTTAGAAGTTGAAATACATGAGTATACAAATTATTTCTGGTACACAGTCAGTCAGACATGCTTGCTTGTCCTTACTACATTTCTGATGGGGGGAGGTCTACCTTTTTGCATTATTATTGGAAATATACTTCTTGCATTTGATTAGTCAGATATGCCCTTTAATGCAATTCTGGTTGTTGGGGGGGGGGGGGGTGAGGTTTGCTTTCTTAAAGTGTTATTGTTTTGATCAGTCAAATATGTCTACTCTACTGATTGCTACTATGGATCTTAATAGAT
>NC_056729.1:531648125-531720625 GCF_019279795.1 Protopterus annectens | reverse complement strand
TAAGCAATGCCCACACTGGTTAAGCAATGTGGAGGCCAACTCAGTGTAAGATGCCTTAACCGGAGGTCAGCAAGGCTGAGCCTCACACATACCAGCGCATACCCGCCTACACTTCCTCCGCAGTGCCTTAGGCACTCTGTAGCCAACAGCTCTCCTCGTGCCTATTAACAAAGTAATCAGCACTCCCAGGTTACAACCCCCCCCACCCTGCACACTATAGTCTAAGTGAGTTACCACAAAGACAAAGCAGATACACAGTCAGATGCTGTTATCACAAACATATCATCCTGCACAGTCATTCAACATTTTAGGAAATGTTTGTAAGTATGTAGATTAATACCAGCAAACATGTGCACATTGCTCAATCACAGTATTCTGAGCAGTCTATGTGTATCAATGACAGTGCCTGTCCACACATACTGTCAGAACAGTAGTCTTGCACAATAGTGAAGGGAGGAATTAAAAACGGTGCACACAGTGGGGGCGTGTGGGTGTGCCTCATGCATAGAATGTCACACCTGGGCCATTGGAGATGAGGCAGGCCCAGTGTGTGAGCAAACTGCTGCTTCTCAAACCCCTGGCAAGATGCTACCAATGGGAGAAACAGTGTAGACCAGCAAAGTCTACTCATGACACAACAAGTCCGTCCCTGTTGGGACGAACCAAACTTTGTGGGTCACATAGATGTTCCCACCAGTATCAGAGGAGGATCAAGGGAAGGCTCAAACATATGTGGACTAAATGTATGAAGAGCCTACAGAAGCTTGGGTCGAGGCAGTATAATGGAGGAGTACCGACACATGCAGAGAGGGAAATGTGTGGAGGTGTGGTATGACTGGGCTAGAGACTGGAGAAGGGATGGATGCTGTGTACAGTGAGCTCAGAGGCTGGAGGAAGGAAACATGGGTAGTACAATATGTTAGAAATATGCAAATGAAGCAGAACAGCAATAGTGTAGTGGGTAGAGCACCAGACCAATGAGCAGGCCTTCCCGGTTCAGGTCCCACTGTAGCACAGTCTATTTTACATAGCAAAGCACATTATAACCAATATTTTTGTTGCAAAGCCCACTAAATAGATGATATATATGAACTGGAATACCACAAAAAATGCACATGTGATGTATCTGTGTCAGACAGAATAAGACACTAATAAGCAGGTGTAAGCACAAATAGGCAATAGTAGGCATATGTACACACTAGTAAGTGGGTGTATGGCCATATGACTGCTTTAGAGTGCCTTAATAATTTTGTATCCACCTGACCTTTTACAGCCCAGCAACAAACTAAATAGCCATGCAGGTCACGAACACAGGACCACATACACCATAGTCCCAGTAGCTATCCACCAAGCCATGACAGACATACAGAAGAATGGGGTAGTAGTAAACATGTCCCCACCATAGTATAACCAAACATAACCTGTGAAAGGCATCCATATGCAGTCATATGTGCCATAACAGACTACAGAACATACATATGTGAACTGGAGTACAGCAGTAAGTCCAGATGTGAGGTGTTAATGTAATAAAGTGTAGACATTCCCAGGACCCCAGACAGTGTCCATTAACATGTGTCGAGGATACATGACACATTTATAACAAGTGGCGAAGGGGAAATCAATGCCAAAAGGCGATTTTCATGCAAATCTAATAATACGCACTGCTAAGCGTAGCACAGCACTGGCTCCAAGACTACTGGCAGGAAACTACCAGTGGGAGACACAGTGTCACCCTGCTAAGTCTACTCTTAAACAAATGCACGTCTGTCCCTGGTGGGACAACCACAAATGTCTGCCAAAAAGAGTTCTCGGGGTAATATACCATGCCTAAAAAGTAAGCACAGACGGTGATGTCTGTACGCGAATGACATGTGTAGGAAGCCTGAAGATCCATGGGTTGAGACAACATATGTGAAGGGTCCCGAGAAGTGTTGAGTGGGCAATGTGTAGTGGTTTGGTTAGATTAGGCTGGAACCTGTAGGAGGATGACTGATGTGGAGGGGGAAGGGGGGGAATGTTGGGTACAACATTATGGACCGAGGCGTACCATGGTTGGATGAACCTGTTCTAATGGGACTGGCCCATGGATGTCAGCGAGAAAGGAGGGGGGGACACAGGGCAGGTACTGGGACATACCATTTCCCATGGCAAACCAGGCTATGGGTAATATTATGTTGCATAACCCACGGAATAACATATATACTTGAACTGGAGTACTACAGGAAATGCACATGTGAGGTATTGGTATCATAATGCATGCAGCAGTAGTTAAGTTAAGCAGCAATAAGCTGTTGTAAGCATATGTCAGCACTAGCATGCATGTTTACCTTTCCAGGCTCAGCAAATCTGACACAAACTATTTGTAGGCATATGCAACTGAAGGTCTGTGTTTATGTGATGGTGAGCACTGCATACACAAAGCAAGCAATGTTGGGGCTAACCTGGTGTAACTGGCTGTTATCTGCAGTTGGTGATGCATATCGTCATGCAAACATGCTCATGACTGTTTACAAGTGCCTTAATCACCCTGCATCCCACCGCCCTTGTTCAACATTGCAACATAATTGACAGCCACTGCACGGCCTGAACTCAGGACCCTGCATACTATAATCATAGTGAATTAACACTACACCATGTTGGATATACAAACATCCCATGTATACCCAGATATATCATACAGCACAGTCAATCTGCATAAGGGGAATTGTACTAATAGCACAACACTTAACCTCTTATTGCAAACATTGTGGACACAGTGTGACAAAAGTGGGATACATATCTGGACATGTGAAATATTGTTCTTATACATGTAAAACATTGCTAGGTAAACAGTGATCTGTTGTAATGCACATAATCTGAACAACATGATGTCTGCAACTGTAATGTATCGGCATTCCTGACTGACCACATGCCTGACATCATCCACGTCAATTGGCCAGACGAATGTGGGGCAGGCCAATATTGTGAGCCACTCATGCATGAACATATGGACAGTCATAGATCTGTATATGTAGAGAGATACACAGGTATATATAAATGTCTGACTCACACATACATCATATCAATGGTATGTAGGTGGGTGGATACATACGTCCACATATATTTAGATATAAATATCTAAATCTATAAATATAGATATACTGATAGATATGTGAATTGCAGCACCAGATAGGAATAACAACCTGAACCCCCACCACAAAATAACTGACCTTATGCACGGTTGATGGGGGTGGGGGCTCACATGAGGGGAACCTGGTGATGACTGCTATGTTCCCCCCACCACAGCTGTAACAGATATGCTGTGCAATGCAATATCCAGCACATGCAGTTCTTAACCCCAGGGCCCTCTGCAATACAGCTACAATGGTCTAACAGTAGGCCACTACAGCTGTAGAAACTCAAGGCAATAACCGAAACATATCAACCAGTCCAGTCATGCAGCTGTACAGAGAATGTATACCATCATCTAGATGTATCTGTGTGTAAATATATTACTATCTACACTGCTACAACATATCTGTATATATATAGATATATATATATATATATATATATATAGAGAGAGAGAGAGAGAGAGCTTTCTAACACTATATACATATATATCACTGTGTATGGACATATGTACATGCTGATGGCTACATCGACACATATAAGTGTCTACACCTATATGTCTACATATACACAGCACGTTACATATGTGTATTCAGATATACATCTATGTAGGTATATACGGACATAGTTATATATATGTCAGCAGATATATATATATATATCTATATAGGTACATATGGCCATACATCTGTAGAGAGCAATGGCAGATTAACAAACACACATATGTCCACATGCACCGTTACTGGGGTTGAGAGGCCCCACACACTTTACGTCATGTACAAGTAGGCATCCCTCCCATGGCCAAACACATCCTCCCCACAATACACAACCAAGTGTTGCAGATCCTGTAACCAGGACCTGACATGACATGGGCACAGGAAGTTAAGAGTACAACATCCCACCTGTATAATGTCAGGCTGATATTGTTCACATATCATGCAGTACAGTCTGCCTCCCATGGGTAATGTAAACTGTGGTGGCCAGCAACATCCCCAGGATACAGATACACAGACACAGATATGCAGATACATACATATGTACATATATATATATATATATATATATATATATATATATATATATATATATACATATATATGGATATACATGTGACTACACATGCACACACAGATATATGTACAGTAGGATACAGATGTAGTCAGTGCACACAATATGGAACAGCCACTATGCCTACAGCTAACTCCTGAACAACCGTCACTGTATGGGCCACCCATACAAATGACGACCATTGCCTGCAACATATACCCACAAAGAGGTCATTGGGAAAACTCCACACATAGGTTTGCAGAAATGGAATACCTTCCATTGTGTACCATGACAGTTCTACATGCCATGTCATATAGCTGTTCAGACAGTGACATCCATATAAACAGAGGAATGCAATCGTGAAACAGTTATACTAATGCAGTAGTCAGGTTAGGTTCACAACCGTTGCTGTCCAGGCCAAGTTCTTAGATTTCTACAGTACTGAGGACTGACTGGGCCACAGGATACCAAACGATCAACAGTGTGTAATGCAGGTGTATAGTTCAGCAGCCGCTATCTATACTCTGTACAACAGCAGTGTGAGTAAGGATGTCATGTGACCACATGGGTAGTAACTGTGACATAACAAGGCATAACTGACACCATCACATGCACACTGACAAACAGAACAGTCCATCTGGTGGGTGGCAGTAGGCTTGTATTAACTGAAAATATGTACATGATGTACATATAGGTGAAGTATACGGCACTTTACATCCAGATACCTTATGGAAGCTCACCCCTGATACCCCCACATATTTAACAGCCAAGGTAATTTATGGTGCCCCCCCAGACTCAATAATACAGGCCCATATACCACTGTTACATACATTGGCCTCTGGAGTGCATAAAAGCACGCACATATTGTGTAGGTAAACCCCACACATGTATGGCCCCAGCCCCACCATATGTGTGGGGGATACAACAAACGTGGACTGATGGCAGCAATGACAGTATGATATACTCAGAGCCCACTATGGAGCACCTCCCCCACAGCATGTCATATGTGCAAAGCTTGATATGTAGGTCATGTACTGATAGCACTCCACACACACACACTGCCAGTGGGATATCAAACACAGGACCTGTGTGGTGGGCAGACAACACATGTTAGGCACACCTCTGGCCACCAAGAGGATAGGCCCACAGTTGTAGGCTATGCAGACAGACCGCATTCCAAGGTAAAGTAGTATGTACACGTACACCCTGTAACACCAGTACTATACAAAGCATAACACGGCTCTACTCGAACTCTGTCTGTAGTTCCTGAGCCGCCTACACATATGTAGCTGCCCTGAGTGGGCTGGTTCCCCTGTATAAGTTATTGCTACCTGCTGTCTGTGACACTGATGCCTAGACACACACACGTAGGACTGTACAAACATTCACAGAATGTCCAGGTTATGTCATCAAATATAATCCCTACTGTACATAATATGTGGGGCTGTCTAATATCTCACTGGCATGTTAGCGGATATGATGACATGAATTATGATGTACAGCAAATACGCACCGCATCATGCATGACATATGTACACAGGTTGGCAGAGTTGTGGCTGGCAGCACATACACAGGGCCACTAATGACATGTTGCTGTGATAACTTCATACATTTACTGTTGTAACAGGGTTTGTGGCAACATATGTCCTATGAGGGATAAGACACCAGTAACTGTCACTGCTTTCACCATCTACAGACTGCAATCCTCACACTACCATCTGCAGTCCACGGATAGATGCTCCATAGGTAACACATGGAACCAATGGCACAACAGACTGCCCTGTCTGCAGATGACCCTGCAGATGGGGATTCCACATAAACATGGAACTGACATGGCAGGTATGGAGACATGTAGGAAAGACATATCCATACACACACTGTTAAACCAACAGTACGCCACATGTAGTACAGTAGCACTTACAGTCTGTAGGCGGGTTAGGCACATCTCCCTCCTGTGTGTTGCCCTGTTTCCACAGTGTATGTTGTTGAAGGTAAATCCCCAATCCATAGCAGATGCTGGTTGCCAACCAATGGATCTAGTTCCTGCTCACAGTGAATGACAAGGGCCAACACCAACATGATGTTCCTAGATATCAGAGTGTGTTTCCATGCAATTGGCTATGGGACTGTTACCACAGCTGTTCCACATGCAATCACCTAGGGGAGGGCTGTGATTCATGCAGAGGTCATCAGCTGATCATGAGCATCACTTAAAATACACATGCTGCTGCCTAAGCAAACCTGGTGTAGGTCTTCACATCCACCAGAGAGGGAGTGGGAGTGGCAGACAGAGGCAAAGACATGTCAGGGAGGGGTGGTGGAGTAAAACTGTAGCTTGTTTGTGTCACACACCTACCAGCACAGGGTATCAAACCCCTGACAACTATGCACTGTGTTCACAGTTCAATGGAGTTATTGGATACGCCACATGGGTTACCTGTGGTGGAGCCCTCAGGACATATCTGTGATGGTGTGTGACATCTGCAACAGGGATATGGTAGCTATATGGTAGGTGATGCACACATGCCTGTCAGCATGAACAGGTGCCAGCACATCAACACAACCACACTCTCACAGGGACACACACACATCGACACACATGGCAGGGCCAGGGGTACAACACATCACCAGTGGGATTGCCACAACACATCACTGTGAAGGTACCACATGCACCACATGGGTCATATGGAGGTGGTATGGGCAAAGGGTATGAGGAGGTGTCTGACATCTGACAACATGCTTCTATATGCACATGGGGTTTGTAGTGAGTGTGGCTGTGAATGTACGCACCATACAACACACAGAAAAACACACAGGGTGCCAGTACTGACATGCATGGGTGCATGTCTGTACAGGTGTGTGGTGGTCGACTGTGGCAGCAGGCTATACAAGGGTAGGCAATGGGTATACCTTGGCATCAGGCCACATGACAATGGTCTGCATTGTGTCTCAGGGCTGTAGTTTCCACTCTTGCCCACACATGTGGGTATTGTATACTCCATCCAGTTACCTGGGTGACTATTGTGTGTGGCCAGTGCTGTGCATCACTTGCCATGACATGGATGGTGTCTGGGATGTGCTCACCTCCCACATGCATGTACAGTGACATGTGGATCTGTTCCTGGGGTGTCTGGCCCATGTTGTGCAAACAGATTACCATCATATGTGCCAGTCTTGCCCCCTGTGTGGCAGAGACCGGTAATGGGCAGCAGGTTTACCTGCACCTACATTGATGGCATGCTGACAGCATTCCCTGGTGTCAGTGGCAACTTTTCATACAGGGCATGCTATCAGGCATGATATGTCCATTGTGGGACACATGATGGCAGGTTTCCATTGGGGAAGGTGCACTGTCAGCATGTACATGCATATTGGACAGATGGACAGGGGGCATGCCCTCTGTAGCCCACTGCTATCACTCCATGGTTACTATCAGTGGCCAATATGCAGTGTACTACCCACATATTGGCTGTTGCCTAGGTATGTGTGTGCGCATGAGACGTGTTGAGAGTGTGCTCTGGGTAATACTGGGGTTGTTAAATGTGATTGCCTGGCCTTGATGTCACATGTATGGGTATGGTTTTGCACCCCAGCCTCCCAGCTATTTCACATCTGTTATCCCTGTACAGCAGACATTGTGCTATATAGTAGGGTCGCCATTTAAGACTTATGCAAAACTCGCTCCACACTGGCCACACGCTCACAACCACCTCTACACAGGATACGAACACACGTACACCTGTCATGTCTGGGAGTACAACCCCTACCTAACTAGTTTATTACATCTCAGCACTACACAGTTATAGTACGCGCCATGCACATTACTGAAGTACTCCTTCCCCAAGGGTGTATTCCACAATGAATGACATCAGCAGGATTGCCAAAGTTGGCCATTTGAAATGTTCTGTGGGTGACTACCCTAAAATGCATCGCTCCCTACACAGACAATGAGACACACACAAAAAATCCACAACTGACATGTGTAGGTATAGAACCCCTGATAGAGGTCTATACCACACTATAGCATGGCGCTGTTATAGAACACACCATGGGGATGACTAGAGAACTCCTTCCCCAAAGCTGTATTTCACAAAGAATGACATCAGCTGCATTGCCAAAGTGGGCCATGTGAAATGCACTGTGTGTGACTAGCCTGTAATGCATTGCTCCGTATACAGACATGGATACACACAAAACACCCAGAACTGCTACGGGTGGGGATGGAACCCTGTCACAGTTCTAAATCACACTTCAGCGGAACACAGTTACAGGATGCACTACAGTGATTACTGGACGACTACCTTCCCAGAGGTGTATTCCTAGGTGGGTGACATCAGCAGACTTGCCAAAGTCGAGTATAGGAATTGCAATCCATGTGGCTACACTTAAATGCATTGCTCTCTACATAGAAACATACACACAGTTGTCACGGCAGGGGTTAAAACACCTACTTAGCTACTTTATCACTCTACAGCAGTATGCAGTTACGGGATGCTCTACGGTGATTACTACAAACCACAAAGAGGTGTATTTTGGTAGGTGTAGGTGACATCAGTCAGAGCTTGCCAAAGTCAAATAGGGGAATTGTAATTGGCTACATGCACTAAATGCATTTTCTCACACACACAGACAGACGACATGCACAGTTGCCACATCTGGGGTTGGAACACCTACCTAGCAGCTTTATCACTGTACAGCAGTACACAGTTACGGGACATGCTACAGTGAATACTGGGCTACAACCTTCCCAGAGGTGTATTTCTAGGTGGGTGACATCAGCAGGCTTGCCAAAGTCGAGTATAGGAATTGTAATTCATGTGGCTACACTAAAATGCATTGCTCTCTACACAGACAGACAGACACACACACACAATTGCCACATCTGAGGGTAAAATACCTACCTAGCTACTTTATCACTCAACAGCAGTATGCAGTTATGGGACGCACTACAGTGATTACTGGGTGCAACCTTTCCGGAGGTGTATTTCTAGGTGGGTGACATCAGCATGCTTGCCAAAGTCGAGTATAGGAATTGTAATTCGTGTGGCCACACTAAAATGCATTGTTCTCTACACAGACAGACAGACTTACACACACGCACACAGTTGCCACATCTGGGGTTAGAACACCTACCTAGCGACTTTACCATTCTACAGCAGTACACAGATACGGGACATGCTATGGTGAGTACTGGGCTACAATCTTCCTGGAGGTGTATTTCTAGGTGGGTGACAGCAGCAGCCTTGCCAAAGTTGAGTATGGGAGTTGTAAGGATTGTGGCTACCATAAAAAGCATTGCTCTCTATGCAGACAGACACAGACAGACATGCACACTAACACACACAGTTGCCACGTCTGGGGTTAGGACACTCACCTAGCTACTTTATCACACTACAGCAATACGCAGTTACGGGATGTGCTATGCAGATTACTGAGCTACACTTTTCCCAAGGGTGTATTTCAAAGTGGATGACCTCAGCGGATTTGTCATAGTAGGGCTATGGAGAGGGCAGTGTGTGTGCATGGGTCATAACCCATTCATCTAGAATTTGACACACCACATGCGGGCACACGCAGGGTTATATTTCACAGGTACGTGTATACAGCTGCTAGATGACTACTTCCTTGTACAGTCATGTTGCATAGCTAGCACTTGCACCACATAGTCCGTAATGCTGACAGATACTGTTGGCTAATGTCTACAGTGAGTGACATCTGAGCATCATGTGGTTGTAGTCATTTGGCTGTGTGCTAGGTCAGACAAGCCTCATAATGGTTGGCTCCTTGTCACAGTCACTGTCTCCCACATATCTATGTACATGTACGTTTGGTTTATTATAGTGTATTGCCCTTGGATATATGCATGTATTCCTATCCACTGTGTGAGTAAAGCATGGGTAGTGCATACTGAGGAGTGTCTGCACTAATATCTGCGACTGCCAGAAATGTCTGGTTCACTGTTTGCAGACATGGGCTTCTTTTGATTACGTGTGTGAGCATGCCCGGTATGACCTTTCAGTATGTTGTTGCCTGACATTGCCTTCATTTCTCTAAGTGTGTGAGCATGCCCAGTATGCCCTTCTGTATAGAGTGTGTGGATCAATACTAGGTAGTTTGTACTCCAGTGCAGACCTTTGTGTTGTACACCTACAGGTAGCAAGGTGTTTCTGCTGGGTATCCATCGATCATTTGGCAATATGGGGATGAACTGTGCAGGGGATAGTGTGTACTGTAGGTGATTGTATCTGCGCTTCTTCAGTCGCATTGTATTGCTTTTAGCAGAGTTATTCTGACATGTGTAGTGCTATACACAGTGATGTTGTCTGTCTCCATGTACTGCCAGGTGAACATTCTTGCTCACAGTGCTATCTTGGGGGACAAGGGTGACTGCAGCTGTGTCCTGTATTGTGGGCAGACACCTACGTATTCATGGAAAGTTATGCCATTCTGGAGGTGAAGCTACAGACACCTGCTGCTGGGTCTGTGTATCCGGTCCAGCACCTTGGTAGAGTGCTGGTGAGGGATCCCATACTTGTACACCCATTGACAAGACAGTCTGGGCTTATCTTCTGTGGCAATGCCTCACAGCTCAACAGATTCGCAGAGGTTGCCCAGAGGCAGGGGCCATGGGTCAGGACATTAACCCTATTGTGGTGTAAGGGCAGGTGTGTAGCCACCCGTTTATGTGTTTGCAGCCAGGAATAGTGTGGGCAAACAGCTTGGTGTCAGACCCTGCACATTCCATGCTGCCCATGCACCCCCCTCCCCGTTATTCTAACCTCTTCCAGACATTATGCATACATTCTCTGATACTTTCCCTAAGGGTATCACCCCATCACAGGTGTGCATTAGTGTTGGTCCACACTTCATGCAGTGGGACATGGTGGACATGTTACTGTGGTTTGTCCACATGGCCTTGCATATGGCTTATGTGGAGTGTGTTATGTTGTTATTTGGGTATCCATGACTTCACATGCATTGGCAGTATGTGTAAGACACAGGCCTTTGGCAGAGGCCTGTGGGGCATTAGGTGTTGCTGCAGGCCACATGTGGCAGGCCATTGCATTCTGTCAGGCCTACAGTCGCAGACCACCAGACAGTATATTCCCCTGGGGTGACAGGGTAGGTGTGATAGGTGTTCATGCAAATTCCTTCTATCAGTCTTGATCAGGTGGTGTGGATGCTGGCAGGGTGCCACGTACAGCTAGGGACACACCTGCATGGGACACCTGCACTGCATGCTGCATTTTTCCACTATTGCCATGTACAGGAGGGGTCATACTGTACCCATTCCCCACAGCAGAGATATGGCCAAAGAGGTACCTGTGGGTGGTGTTTGCATGAGCTGGGTGCATGTGTGCTATGGACAGTACTTGCATCTGACATACAGATATGCATGGGGCATTCCTGGTATACTGTCATGTGCAGGTACACCAGCTGTTTCCCAATACATTAGTCATACCTCCTTTGTGATCTACAGGTGTTTGGCCAGACATCACCGGTATCCCCTACCGGTATCCCCTACTACAGGACTAGTTGCTGTGATGCATACCTGTATGTACAATTCCAAGGGTGTCTCCATTTCACAGTGATACAATGTATACTGTATTTCTAGGGTACTTTCCCCTGTGTACTGCTTGTATATCTAGTCCAACAGCCATGCCATGTCAATCTTTCTGATGGTGACACATATTACCACCATACATTTACATTGCCTTACTGCTAGCAGGTGGTATACTGGTGGGGATTGTCCTTGGCACTGCAGTTGTGAGGGCTTGTCCCTGTCATCAGCAGTACTTTGCTATGGCCACCAGGCCTTACCTTGACATGCATGCATACTGACCACTCTCGCACAATATGGAACGCACACCATCCTACCACACACAGACCTGCATATTGTGCACATGCTACAAACTATCCTGCTACCTTGGGAACCTCTGGGTATCTCTGCTCCACTCATATTATACCCACTCATGCATGTTACTACATTTCTGGGGGGAAAACCTGACTGTTACTACATTTCTACTCTGGAGTGGGGGTAGAGGCACACCTGACTGTTTCTACATGTCTACATGAGAATGGGGGGGGGGGCACACCTGAGTGTCATTACATTGTTATGTAGGATGGAGGGCACAAGTGACACTTGTACACATTTGCTATGACTGTGCTGGTATGTCATGTACTCCATTTCATTCTGTCTTGCTAGCTATCATGCTGTCTAGAGGCACACCAGTGTACTACAGATCGTGGCTTTGGACATCCTACCCTTCAGAACTGGCATCCCACTGCCTGCCATGCTGTGGTCTGTCTGTGCAGGCCTGGGGGTGGGGTTAACCCTAGCCATCATTCTGGTGCCATGGCACAGGCCCTGTTTATGTTTGCATCCACCTGTCCTGCTGGCTGTGACTGTTGTTGGGTATGTGAACTGTCCTGACTGGCATGTGCGGGTCATATGGACACACATTTCACACAGCACATTTCCTGCAGTTGTTTCTGTCTCCCTGTGTAGTACTGGCTACTGTGGTGACTCCACATGTGTTACACATGTCAGGGTGGAACTATGGGTGTCTACTGTCTGCTGCCATAACATTCAGCCACCCAATTCCCTTGCATGCTCACATCCATACCATAGCTACAGGTGACAATACATTCTACTCCATTTGGCAATTGGTAGGTTGATTGACTTACCTTGTGGGTGCACCAGACTTGCAGATGGTGCTGGAGGGCTGCCTATGTTGGATGCACATAGTACACTCCCTATACATGGTTGAGCACAGGTGGTGTCATGTTTGGCATCCCGTTTACTGTATGTGCGAGTCGGAGAGAGGTGTCATTCCCCTGGGACCCTACTGTGTCAGTGCATGTGCTATGCTTTGCCTCTTTGCCGAGGCCAGGGCATACTGAGCATGCCTCCTTCTGCCTTCTGGGGCAAGCTCAGGTTCTTTCTCCTCCGGGTCACTCTGTGCCTGTGCAGGCCTTAGCATTGGTGGGGAGCTGTGTGGCCCTGCCCCATGCTGTTCCTGCTGCAGCTGTTTCTGCAGGATCATATTGTGTAGCATCACACATACCATAACAATTTGGGTACATGTAGCTGATGCATACTGCAAGGCTCCACCGGATGTGTCCAGACACCAGAACTGTGACCTGAGCATCCTGAACACATGCTCTATTATATGTCTGGCTTGTGCGTTTGCCTCATTATGGCATTGTTGTTCATGTATGTGTGCATTTCTGATGGATGCCATTAACCACAGCTCCAGTGTGTACCCACAAGGTGACCGTAGGGGATGTCCCCATTGGCAAATCTCTGGTACAGCTGCGTCAGATGTCATATGTGTGAATCTTCATAGCTTCCAGGGCAGCCAGCACACACATTCATTATAATGCCCTGGGCATCACATACGACCTGGCAGTTGATGGAGTGGCTGCCCCTGTGGTTGATGTAGGCCCTACCCTGCTCACTGGGTGATGCTTTGATGCATATGTGAGTGCAGTCTATAGCACCGACAACTCCAGGGTATTCTGCTATTTGGTGGAAAAGGCGCATATTGCTGGTCAACACCTCACATGTGTTGAGGAACTATACATGCTCACTGGCATGTGCTGACATGGCATCCAGGAACTGGTGGAATACTCTGGATGCTGATGCCTGTGAGAGCCCCATGATATCCCCAGTTGTGCTTTGAGAGGACCTGTTGCTAGTATACCTAGGCCTACACATACCTTAGTATCCACTGGGATGGGTTCCCCTCGGTCAGTTTGGTGTGTCAGGTGTGGCAGGCACAGCTCAACAATTTTCTGTAGCAGGTCTCTGTCCACCCTTTAGCGTTCCACTATCTCCAGCTCATGTAGCCCCTGGTAGGTTACCCTAGGTCTGTACAATCTTCTCCATCTCTTCACTGTGGGTTGTTCAGCAGTATGCACATCCTCATCACCCTCAGCCTCCTGTAGCCCTTCTCATTTTGTAGGCTTGTTTGTTAAAATTTCCCTGCTTGCATACACTGGTGGTGTAGAGTGTGGGAAAGACCAGAAGGGAAGGTGTTTGCTTAGTTTATAGTAGTGTTCTGGGCTGGGCTGGTCTGCTGCCTGTGTAATTGGCTGATTCTGATACATTTCACCTGCCAGCTAAGCTAGTTCTCCTTGATTACCTTCCTACTGCTGTTTTCCCTTCCCATTGCCTTACTGTTTAAGGTCAGGGGCGCGCTGCACAAACAGAGTGCTGAAATGTGCACAGAGCTGCTATTTCCTGGTTTACTTTTCTTTTTTCTTTAGAACCTGGTGTGTGGCGTGCACACCCACTTAGGCTTTGTGAAGAGTGCTAGGCAGGTTTAGACACACCCCCTATCTTAGCTATGCTAAGCTAGGAGCAATCCCGAGTCACAGGGCTCCAATCGGCTTACAGTATGCCTGACACACACCCCCATGATGTCACCTATATCTTAATCTTGCACCCAGCTATTCATACTCATACACTGTTAGACCTGCCTCACATGCTGGGGAAAACTGGGATTCACTATCCTTCCCCTCATTTGCATAGGATTGCCTGCTAATGCATAGTTACATGTCTCACACTGAGCCTCCCTCTTGGCAACCACTACTCACTGGCCATGTTGTCTTCTGCCTGCCATTGACTTGCATGGCAGAATACTGATTTTAGTTAGAATGCTTATTTTAGGTTTATTTTATTATTTCCCCCCGATCCCATTTGCGTGCTGCTGCCCTATGCCTAAACAGCCAAGATCGGCGAAAACCAATTAAAAGTTTGTTTTTTTAATTTTTTTATTGTTTGCAATGCCATTGGCTTTATACTTGGCCATCAGCATGCTTCCTGAATGATATGCAGCCTTTATTTGGAGCTGTCATAGCTCAGTTTTGGATTTTGCAGAAATGTACTCGGTTACTAACCGAGTAAATTTCTGCAGATAGCACTTGTCTTGCACGGACTATTGCAAGTTTCCTGGATTGCAAAATCACCTCATTTGCATGAATTTTTCCTGCAAATGAGGTGATTTGCATACCAGGGCTTAGTCCGTGAATGATTAGTGCAGGAGCTCTCATGCACGCTCCTGCAGGCTGTTCCTGGATCGCACGGCAGACATATTGTCTGTTAGGGCTCCTGCACTAATCATGCACGTCATGCAGGGCATCGAGAATCCAGGGGAATGTCTTTATAATATCAATTAGTTACTTTTTGTAAATATGTATTGGAGGTATATGATCAAAACCATACAATTTCTAAAGGTTATTACCTATATTTTGATTTTTTTTTTTGTCATTTTCTGATGTGGACTGAAGGGACAGATATTATATTCCTTCCAATCTTACCTATGATCTAGGTTCTTTTATAGAAGATCTGCTGTATATAAAATATTTTAGATAAATTAACTTACAATCATACCTGGATCCCAAAAAGCCAAGGTAGCATTGCAATGGGCCTCCATCATCTATGTTGCTCCACATCTGCTATTTAGTTCCACCACCACAGTATGAGGTCATACCAAGGGGGCTGTAATTTACCCAAGTCTTACTGAAATTATGCCAGAATCATCATGCCATATATAGCACACTATGACATGACAGGTTATGGGATTCAGAAATGTTGTAGTTTAGGAATCTTATTACCAAAGCATGACATAGTCCAAAGTGACCCAATTCCACATCATAGCCCTTACAGTCTCCAAAACAGCTGTTTGCACAGTTAAAACTGTACTTTGGTCATGACAACAAAACTCTCTTACATGCTGTAGTACTGCTAACAAAGCATTGTCAGTATCCTGTGATGGTAGACTGCTAATGACCACATCTTGCACATTGAAGAACTGCATTTACAGTCACCCATGTATAAAAAGTAGTTGACTGCAAATACAGACATACTGTATCCTAGGCTGAAAATTTACTAAGGTGGCCCTGTGTACTGTTCCCTTTCTATGTCACTAGTATTAATGCAAGCATATGGGTTTTCTACTTGTAATGCCTACAGTTACACTGTTAACATATAGAGAATATGCATTCCCATGCTGGGAGCATGCAAATGAATTGGGTGGCCGAACGTTATGGCAGGAGACAGTCGACACCCATAGTGGCACCATGACATCTGTAACACATATCGGAGTCACCATAGCAGCCAGTACTACACAGAGTGACAAGTCTCACTGCAGGAAATGGGCTGAGCGACATGTGTGTCCATAAGATCCACACATGCCAGTCAGGAAGGTTCACATACCCAACAACAGTCTCAGCCAGCAGGACAGGTGTAGACAAACCCAAACAGAGCTTGTGCCATGGCCCCAGAATGATAGCAATGGTTAACCTTCCCCCCTGGCCTACACAGACACTCCACAGCAGGGCAGGAACTGGGATGTTAGTTCTGAAAGGTAGGAAATCAGACAATAATATGTAGGGCAACCAAAGCCACGATATGTAGTACACTGGTATGCCTCTAGTCAACATGATAGTTAGCAATACAGAATGAAATGGAGTAACTGACATACCAGTACAGTCATAGCAAATGTGTACAAGTGTCACGTGTGCCCTCCACATCCTACATAGTAATGTAATAACAGTCAGGTGTTTCCCCCCAACCCTGTGTAGAAATGTAGAAATTGTCAGGTGTGCCCCCCCCACACACTATGCAGAAATGTAGTAATAGTCAAAGCCAAATGATCAATGGATACCCTGCAGAGACAGCATGCTACTTGTCGGTGTACAACACAAAGGTCAGCACTGCAGCACAAACTACCTGGACATGATCCACACATTCAATACAGACGGCCATACTGGGCATGCTCTCACACAAACACATGAAGGCCATGACTGCAAAAACCAGTGGACCAGACATATCTGGCAGTTGCTAGTGCGGACACTCGTCACTGTGCACCACTCATGCCTTGCACACACAGTAAATAGGAATACAGACATATATGTCAGGACAACACACTATAATAAGCCAAAGGTAGATGTACATAGATGTGTGGAAGAAGGTGACTGTGACAAGGAGCCATCCAGGCCTGTCCCACTCAGCACAAAGCCAGAGGGCCCCAAACACATGAGGTGCAGATGTTACTCACTGCAGATAGTAGCTACAAGTATCTGTCAGCAGTACAGACTATGTAGTGCATGTGCCAGCTGTGCAACATGACTGTACAAGGAAGTAGTCATCTAGCAGCTGTATACACATATCTGTAACATATGACCCCGTGTGTGCCCGCATATGGCATGTCAACCCCTAGATGAATGGGTTATGGCACATGCACACACCGCCCTCCCCATAGCCCTACTATAAGCCTACTGAGGTCATCCAATGTGAAATACACCTTTGGGAGAGTAGCAGCCCAGTAATCTCCATAGCGCATCCTGTAACTGCATACTGCTATAAAATGATAAAGTATTTGGACAGGAATTCTAACCCCACACTTAGCATCTGTGGGTTTGTGTGTGTGTCTGACTGTGTAGAGAGCAATGCTTTTTAGGGTACTCACACACCCACACCTTCAAAACCAAAACTGGACACAACCACCACGATGTTATAAGACCAGTATTTAATATCGAAGTAAAACAAAAAGATAAAATAAGCGCTTTCACATGCTACACAGGCATGCTTCTTCAGATTTCACAAACACATTTTCAAACAATTCTTAAATACTAACTGCACAACCAAATAATTGAATAATGGATTCAATAATTGAACTCAATAATTGATTGATTGAGCAAGCAACATTTTAAGGCAACCAGCTCCTAGTTAAAAGCCAGATAGAAAGTGAATCATATATAATGAAATGTGTGTATGTATCCTGAATACAAAAAATGCAATGTGATAAGTAATATAAAGTAATAGATAACTAACTAAAAATTACTTTAAAATAATAATTTAAACAAAACACATTTTGCAACATCACATTACTCTATCCAATATAAAGAAAATATATAAAATATATATCAAAACACTATTTACTAAAATACGTGTACTGACGTACATCTAAACCCAGGGTATAAATTTGGGTCCTTGGGCATGTCCAACGCTTATAATTCATTACCTCTTAAAACATTAATGGATGAAATATTAATAATATATATAGTATATAATATAAAAATACAATAATAAAAAATATATATATATATATATATATATATATATATATATATATATAGTTGAATCCAAAAATATATCTAAATACGTGCATCCAGTATTGGTTTAATGCTAATAGACTGGTTGAGCCCTGGTTCTACATGTGCTCTCATTCGAAAGATCCATTCAAGCTCAACTGATTCCAAGTGGTTCAAGTTACTACCCCCTCGTTTATTCTGTAATATCATCTGTAACACCCTGAACCTAAAAGTATGACCTATATTTAAACTAACATGTCTGGCCAGCACGTTCTGGGTGTTCATTTTCCTGATATCGTATGTATGATTGTATATTCTGTCTTTTAACCTCCTCGCTGTCATGCCCACATAAAACCCTGTACATTTTGTGCATGTAGCTAAATAAATTAGATTCTTACTATCGCATGTGGCATAAAACTTGGGTTTAAACTCAAACTTCATGGTAGGGTGAACAAAATGTTGTTCAAATGTTATATATCTACACATGTTGCATCTCATACAGCAAAAAGTACCCATTTTATTTATATTTAATCTGTTGATTCTATCTTTTGTGTGTTCCTTACATAATAGCCTTTTTAAATTCTTACTATTTCTATAGTTGAATCTTGGTTTATGTCCCACTATATTCAACGGTTTAGCATCTATAGTGAGTACACTCCAATGTTTGCTTATTATGTCCACCACTTTCCTATTGTCATTAGTATACCTCGTAATAAACGGGGTTATAATATCATAACTCCCTCCTGATCTATTATTTGCATGATTCATGGTGATTTTAGTATTCTCATTTGTATTATCCATAATGGAGCATCTAACTTTATTTATCATAGAATCATTATACCCCCTGTCTAAAAACAGGGTGTGTAAATCATCAAGCTGCCTCTGTAGGTCAGAATTCTCTTTACATAACCTATATATTCTGACAAACTGTCCTTTTACCACATTAGGAAAGACATGTCTAGGGTGCATGCTACTATAACATAAAAGTGTATTCTTCCAACAAGGTTTTCTGTATAGACTTGTGGATAAACCACCATCCATCATCCTGGTTATTTTGACATCCAGGAAACATACTTCTCTTGCAGAAATTTCTGAGGTAAATCTCAAAAAATCAGTAGTCGACTCCAAGAAACTGATAAACTCTAAGAGATCTACCTCAGTTCCTTTCCAAAATAGTAGTATGTCATCCACAAATCTTTTATATAGTAGCACTTGTTGGTAATATGTGCTACTAAATAAAAACTCCCTCTCCCAATAATGTACCACTAAGTTCGCGTAAGAATTGGCACAGGGGGTGCCCATTGCTACCCCCCACTTTTGTGCATAAAGTTTTTCATGATACATAAACACATTATTGTTGAGGATGGTATCCAATAAAGTACATACCAATAGCTCTTGTTCATTCGTTACCCCTTCTGTTATTAATAGCATACTCCTAACGGCTTCTATGCCGTAGTCATTGGGGATTGCTGTAAATAAATTCCTTACATCTAAAGTTACCATTAAGTAAGAAGTATCTTTAAATTTATCCTTGATGGTTGATATATCATATATTAGCTGATAGCTATCTTTTAAGATGCTCGGAATATTACGAACAATAGGTCCTAGTATGCTCTCTAGATACTGTGATATCCTTTCAGTCACCCAGCCCTCACCTGCTACAATAGGTCTCATGGGGAAAAACATTTTTATGTATTTTGGGAAGACCCTTAATACATGGTATTGTGGGAAATTCAACCAGAAAAAAATCATATAGTTTCTTGGTGACCTGCCTGCACATCAGTAAATCATAAATATCATCATATACTTTGTTAATGGTTTTCATGAGTGATCCAAAACCTATCTCTACATAAGTATTAATGTCACATAGCAAAGTCAACATTGCATGGTCATAATCTACATCATCCATTACCACTATCCCTCCCCCTTGTCAGCAGGTTTTATTACTATATCATTATTAGAAGTTAGGCTTCTCAAAGAGCTTCTCTCTTCTTGGGTTAAATTAAAGTACATGCATCTAGGTCCTTGTTTAGAAAAATATGCATAAAAATCATTCTCACATAGATTAATATAACATTCAACATTAGTTGGTATTTGTGGACAAAAAGAACTTTTACGTTTAAAACGATCTATCAAACAATCATTATTATTTTTATTGTTAGCGTACATTAACTTTAATGCCACTGAGCGTCCAAAAAGTCTGAGATCGACTAAAAGTTCACTGAGTTTACTTGCCTGAGAAGGAATAAAAGACAGTCCCTTATTTAAAAGGGAATAGTCAGCAGTAGTGAGTACAAGTCATGAAAAATTGTAGATCTGCTGGTTCAACTTCGTAGCCTTCGTCTCACGCTGAAGTTGTCCCCAGAAAACATGCGTTTCTGGCGACCACGACTGTATGATCTGTCCCTTTCTCTGTCGTGGAACTTCAGCGGTAATGGAAAAAAATCTTCTGACTTCCTAGATAATACTTTCGGTCTTGCCCCTGGTCCTTCACTGTCTCTCGACTCCATTAGGGCCTCTTGATTACAGGGAAGAGCAGAGGATGCAACATCATCACATTGCTCTTTTGATGACGTAATCATGTCAATACTGTGTGAGCCTTTATTTTCCTCATTGCAAACAGCAGTTGAGACTGTTTCTGTTGTTATATCAAGTTCATAGACATATGCCTTTTCTTTATCTAAAGTCTGCTGAACATCATTATTGTCCGATGTTTGCCCTGAACGTTGATTATATTTGGGCCAAACAAACACCTGACCAAGCAGAAAATCCTTGTGATCGCGTTGCAGCTTACGATATTTGACTTGCTGTAACCTGTCACTATATAATATGACCTGAGTGTAAACGCTGTCAATTCTTTTCCCAAATATCGCTCCCATGAAGCGGTGTTGTAAATCTCTATTCAGAGACTCTACTTTTTGTGTAAGTTCCACTTCAATGGGGGAGAAATATTCAATCAATAATTTTATATAGTTGAAACACCCACACCTTACAATTCATATACTCGACTTTGCCAAGGCTGCTGATGTCACCAACCTAGAAATACACCTCTGGGAAGGTTGTAGCACAATAATCTCTGTAGCGTGTCTTGTAACTGCGTACTGCTGTAGTGTAATAAAGTACTTAGGTCAGAGTTCTAACCCCAGACTGGGGAAGTGTGAGTGTATGTGTGTGTCTTAATGTGTAGAAAACAATGCTTTTTAAGGTACTCACACACCTTACAATGCATATACTCAACTTTGGCAAGACTGCTGATGTCATCCAATTGATACACACCTTTGGGGAAAACATATGCCAGTAATCTCTGTGGCATGTGCTATAACTGCGTAGTGCTATAGTGTAATAAACTAGTTAGGTAGGAGTTCCATCCCCAGACATTGTAAATGTTTGTGTGTGTTCCTTTGTCACAGTAAGGAGCAATGTTTTTGAGGCCATTCACTGGCACTATAGCCTCCATTGCCCTACTTTGGCATGTCTGCTGACATCATCAACTGTGGAATACACCTTTGGGATACAAATGTCCCAGTAATCTCTGTGGTGCGTGCTATAACTGCGTAATGCTGTAGTGGGATAAAATAGTTTAGTAGGTGTTTTAACCCCAGACATAGCAAGGGTGTGTGTGCGTCTATCTCTCACTGTGTAGAGAGCAATGCTTAGTAGGGTACTCACACTCCTTACAAGTCATATACTCAAGTTTGCCAAGGCTGCTGATGTCACCAACCTAGAAATACATCTCTGGGAAGGTATAGCCCAGTAATCCCTGTAGCACGTCGGGTAACTGTGTACTGTTGGAGTGTGGCAGTTCCAGATGTTTTGTGTTGTTCCAATGTCTGTGTACGGAGCAATGCAGTATAGGCTAGCCACAAGCAGTACATATGAAATGCCCTACTTTGGTAATCCTGCTGATGTCATCCATTGTGAAATACACCTTTGGGGAAGGACTACTCCAGTAATCCATGGCACTTACTATAACTGCGTAGTGCTATAGTGTAATAAACTAGTTAGGTAGGGGTTCTACGACATGACAGGTGTGTATGTGTGTGTGTGTGTGTGTGTGTGTGTGTGTGTGTGTGTGTGTGTGTGTGTGTGTGTGTCTGTGTGTGTGTGTTTGTTTGTAACTCATATCCTGTGTAGAGGTGGGTGTGAGTGTGTGACACCCGTGGCCAATGTGGAGTGGGTTTTGCATATTTCTTATATGGTGGCCCTACTATATACAATGTTAACCGTACTGGGATAACAGATGTAAAATAGCTAAGAGGCTGGGGTGCAAAGCCATACCCATACATATGACATCAATGCCAGGCAATGACAGTAAGCAACCCCAGTACTACCCAGATCACACTCTCTACCCATGTGTCATACACACACACATGCCTAGGCAACAACCAATATGTGGGTAGTATACTGCATATTGGCCACCAATAGTGACTATGGAGTGATAGCAGTGGGCTACAGAGGCCATGTCACCTTGCCCATCTGTCCAATATGCACATACATGCAGACAGTGCACCTCCCCCATGATCCCCAATGGACACCTGCGTCACTTGTGGTGCCTTCACATTTGACCTACAATGGACATACCATGTCTGACAACTTGCCCTGTATGGACAGATGCCACTGACACCAGGGAATGCTGTTAGCATGCTATCAATGTCGGTGTAGGGTAAACCTGCTGCCCATTACCAGTTCCTGCCACAGGTGGGCAAGACTGGCATATCTACTGATAATCCGTGTTCACAACACGGGCCAGACACCCCAGGTACAGTTCCACATGTCAGTGTACTTGCATGTGGGAGGTGTGCACATCCTAGACACCATCCATGTCATGGACTAAGGAACACAAACATGGCAGGTGATGCACAGCATTGGCCACACACAATAGTCACCCAGGTGAATGGATGTGGGATACAATACCCACCTGTGTGGGAAAATGCAGAAACTACAGCCCTGAGCCACAATGCAGGCCATTGTCATGTGACCTGATGCCAACGTATACCCATCACTTACCCTTGTATAGCCTGCTGGCACAGTTGACCACCACACACCCATGCAGACATGCACCCATGCATGTCAGTACTGGCACCCAGTGTGTATGTGTGTGTGTTGCATGGTGCGTATGGCCACATCCACACCCACTACAACCCCCATGGGCATACTGAAGCATGCTGTCCATTGTCTGACACCTCATCATGCTCTTTGCCCTTACTACCATCGTATGACCCATGTGGTGCATGTGATACCTGCACAGTGATGTGTTGTGGCAATCCTATTACTGATGAGTTGTACTCCTGGCCCTGCCAAGTGTGTCAATGTGTGTGCATCCCTGTGAGACTGTGGCTGTGTTGACGCTGGCACCTGTTCATGCAGACAGGCACATGTACATCACCTACCTCATATGTATCGTATCCCTGTTGCAGATGCCACTCACCATCACATATATGTCCTGAGTGCCCCACAACAGGTAACCCATGTGGTGCATCTAATAACTGCATCGAACTGTGATAGTACTACATAGTTGTCTGGGGTTTGATACCCTGTGCTGGTAGGTATGTGACACAAACATGCTACAGTTTTACTCTCCCAACCCTCCCTGACAGGTATTTGCCTCTGTCTGCCTCTCCCACCCCCTCTCTGGTGGATGTGGAGACCCACACCTGCTATGCTTAGGCAGCAGCATATGTATTTTAAGTGATGCTCATGATCAGCTGATGGACTCTGCATGAATTGCAGCCCTCCCCTAGCTGATTGCATGTGGGACAGCTGTGGTAACATTCCCATAGCCAATTGCATGGAAACACACTCAGATATCTAGGAACATCATGGTGGTGTTGGCCCTTTTCATTCACTTTGAGCAGGAACTAGATCTGTTGTTTGGCAAACAGCATCTCAGATGGATTGGGGATTTACCTCTAACAACATACACGGTGGAAAGAGGGCAACAAACAGGAGGGGGGTGTGCCTGACCTGCCTACAGACTGTAAGTGCTGCTATACTGCATTTGGAGTAATGTTGGTTTAACAGTGTTTGTCTGGATATGGATGTCATACATGTTGCAATACCTGCCATGTCAGTTCCATGTTTATGAGGAATCCTCATCTGCAGGGTCATCTGCAGACTGGCCAGTGTTGTGCCTTTGGTTTCATGTGTTAGCCACATCTATCTGTGGACTGCAGAAGGTAGTATGAGGATTGCAGTCTGTAGATGGTGAAGGCCGTGACAGTTACTGACTTCATAACCCTCATAGGACATATGTTGCAACGAACCCTGTTACAACAGTAAATGTATGAGGTATCACAGCAACATGTCAATATTGGCCCTGTGTATGCGCTTCCAGCAACACCTCTGTCAACCTCTGTACATATGTCGTGCATGAAGTGGTGCATATGTGTCATACACCATAATTAGTGTCATCATATCTGATAACAAGCCAGTGATATATCAGACTGCTACACATGTTATGTACAGTAGGGGTTATATTTCATGACATAACCTGGACATTCTGTAGATGTTTGTACAGTACTGAGGTCTGTGTACTTATGGTGAATGTCAGCAGTGTGTGTATTGTTAATATGTATTTTAGCCTGTGTACAGACTGTGGTAGATGTCATTGTTCTAGCTCCCCTCCTATCTGATGTTACGTGCTGCCCCACTGCATGGTACCATATACACATACACATTTCAGATATAGATATGTTGTATCTGTTTACAGATTAATATATTTCTACACATACATCTAGATGATGGTATACATTCTCTGTACTGTTGCATTACTAGACTGGATGATATGTTTGTGAAAGCATCAGGGTTATGCATATCTGCCATGGCTTAGTGATGACTCACTTTGTGTATGGTTTGCAGGGTCCTTGGTTCGAGCCTTGCAGGAGCTGTTTGCTTTGTTGCTGGGCAAAACACGGCCTGTTAGATACACACAGCTTTAGGCAATTTCTAGCAGTTGTAAGCAGGACTATGTGGCGGTAAACACTGCCTACACAGGTTAATCAATATAGAAGCTAACTGACTGTAAGTTAATGTAACCGGAAGTTGGCTGTGCTTAGCTCCGTGCAAACCCACTTACAACTGCTTTAAAGTGCCTTAATCACTTTGTATCCAATGGCCCGTGTTCTGCCCAGCAACAAAATGAACAGCTCCTGCTAGGCTCAAAACCAGGACCCTGCACACCATACACAAAGTGATTTACCACTAAGCCATGGCAGATATGCATAATAATGATGTTTTCACAAACATATCATCCAGCCCCGGTATTCAACACTATGAGGAATGTATTCCACCATGTAGCTGTATGTGTGTGTGTATATATATTTTTTTCTTTAAATGGATATAACACATCTATATATGTAGCTATAGATATAGGAATATATACATATATGTATGCCAATATATACATATATACATAGATATGCATACATCTATAGATATATATGTTTACATCCATATGTCCACATATATACAGCAATACATATATATGTATATATATATATATATATATATATATATATATATATATATATATATATATATATATATGTAAGCATATATATGGTTCACCTTTCAAAGGGAGAAAATCATTTCTCCAAAAGCTGGAAGGTCAAAAGTAGGTTTTCAACATTGCCCAATCTTGGAATAGATGCACTGAATGCCAAAGAGCGAATGTCACTATGCATTCGCTCACTGCAGAATTGGCATTTTGTGTGCAGATTGCACTATAGTGGGGATCTGGAAAATGTCCCTTTCTCCACTGTAGTGCGATCTCATAGTTAGAATATTAACATAGGGGGGGTGGGGGGGGGTAGTTCAGAAATCAGTGATTTTGCTTTTCGATTTGCTGAGTTTTGAACTTCGGTGCAATTCAAAATTACAGATTCATCCTTTCGGTTCACAGAAAGGGCTGTGCAGAGAAATAATTGTCTCCCTTTCAAAGGTAAACCCATATATATCTATATAGGTATATATGGACATGCATCTGTAGAGGAAATTGAGAACATAACCAAAACATATATGTCCACATGCACCATTAATGGGTTTGAGAGACCCAAACAACATATGTCTGGCATGGATAGGTATTCCCCCCCACAGCCAAACACGTCTGCCCTGCAATACACTACCAACCTTAGCAGATCCCATAACCAGGACCCTACACGACAAGGGCAGTACATGTTAACGGTATTCCATCCCACCTGTAGGATGTCAGGCTGGCGTTACTAACATATCATGCAGTACAGTCAAATGAAGTGTCATGCTTGGGGGAACCCCCTGGGCAGGCACAGTAAGTAGCTGGGATCCCTCATACGATCCAAAAGGTCCACACCTGACAATGGATTCACCAATATTGGCAAGGACAATCACAATTCCACCATGTCAGCTGGGAACTACCACCAGTAGCCTGATGAGCCTGGTCTGCAGGGACATGGAACATATCAACAATGAACCCATGGGCAATGTCACTGGGAATATTTAAACCCTGGACCCCACCAGTGTTGGACTTGTCAAAGGCAGAGAATACAACCTGAGCCTGGTATACCTCCTTGATGCAATCATGACAGGTGTAGATGAGGGTTAGGAGGTGCACGCAGCCTATGTAGATCATAGCAGGCTTTTGTACGCCATCCCATATGTAGGAATGTGTGTAGATGTTAAGGGATCTACCTCCGTTCACAGAATATGTTTCCCCCAGGACTGCTTGGCAATTGCCAACATTCCACAGGTGCCATCCCATGGACATACAGTCCTTCACAGGTCATAGATGTGTTAATGCCCTCCTCCACACTGTAGAGGCGCGCAGTAATACTAGGGTTGCCATAACTCACTGGATGTAGCTGCTGTGGATACATCCACCATCATTGCAGTTACTGTTGCGTCTATCCCACCACATAGCTGTCTCTAATACTATACAGTGTATGTTATCAGGTTGGTTAGTTGTTGTTTTCACCATTCACATCATAGTAGTAAAGCACCTCACACCCTCCTAAGGGTAGGGCTATGCCACCGGCATTGGCACACCCATGTTACTGAGGTGAGGAACGCAGTAGTGTGGGGAAAGGGACATACACCCTGCTGTTGGCATGTTCAATGTCATTCAAATAGTGGACTGCATATATGCCAATGTGTGGTTGTGCCTATCCTGTCTTGGGATCACATGTGCAACAGATGTGTTACCTGCACGGGAACATACCTCCATGTGTACAGTCTTGTACCTGGACTGCATCCAAACCAAAGACTCTGTGTGTTGTACCCAGCCATGTCATGTTTACCACCCACTAGACTTACTGGTGTCCACTGTAGAAGGCCTGCTGACACCACTACACCCATCAGCCATGTGGCACATGGACAACCACAACACAATCAGAATAGATAATAGTGAAAACAATACAACATTGTTAATTACAGCTATAATGCATCATGGCTGCACAGCTACACCTTCCAGAATGTTAGCATTTCACTTTACTGCTGACAACATGCTACACATCATTCGATTGCTACACTGTTGTACAGTCACCCTGTGCATCAGCACCATGTTGGCCTATCCCTGCATCAATGTTACAGATGACAGGATGTGGTACAGGTATCATCATATGCACAGGATGTTTTGTTGGTTTGCCAGAGGCCTAGGCTGAGCCATACAATTGACAACGTGTGTGTGTGTGTGTGTGTGTGTGTGTGTGTGTGAGGGGGCTGAGTAGGGTTATGGGCCAATGGTGATGCTGTGTGTAGCTCTCAACTGTGGGCCTATCCATATGATAGCCAGAGGATTGGCTGTTAGGTTTTGTCTGTGCACCACACAGGCATTGTCCCAGATATATTAGTGGCATTCTGTCTGTTGAGTGCTATCAGTACATGGCTAGATCCATTTGTATTTCAATGTCATATTCCTGTATAAGGGTATGTTGCAACAAATCTTGTAACACCAGCAATTTCCAGGGTGTGTAACCCTGTGTAATGCAAATATGGCCCTCTGTTCCTGCCTATGTCCTCCACATATATGCCAGTCTGTGGCCTGCTGTGATACAGACAGGAGTTGTTAGGTAATGGCCTATCATTATTTACTACTAACATTACTGCTATCATCCCAGTCATGTCTTGGACTCCCACACCAACTGTTGGGCAAAGTCCATATATATGGGGGCAACAGCTGGACAGCATATATGTGCCCTTGTACATTCTAGAGGTCAGTGTGTGGTAGACAGTGTTCCTTGCCCTTGTACAGCCGTTAATGGGGGGTTTCACTGCCATTAACATAGGCTGTGACACCTTTTCAGGGATATAAGTGTTAAGACAAGGGTCATTCAATGTGATAGTGAGATGTTAGGTTAAGCAATGTTATGCACAAGATGCTGTGACATTACTACAAGTGCTACATTTCCCCCTAGGGCTTGACTACAGGGTGTAATTGGAGGTTGCTGAACTATATCTGTAATTGTTGATAGTTACTTATCTTGAAGGCAAATCCTGTTTACTGTTCTACTAATTGAAAGCCTTGGCCTGGACAGCACAGTATGGTATATATCCACATGGCTTGCATCTACTGTTTTGTGTGTGGCTTGCATTCATCACTGATTACTTATTTCAGAATTTATGTGGTGTAAGTACTGGCATACATTATTGTATAGTACACAAATAAAGGTTTTCTTTGTATGCATACTTGTGTGTCGTGTCATGTCCTTTGAATTGTAGGTGGGTATATGTTTAATGTAAGTATTCTCATTTGTGGGAATGGTAGCCACACTACACATTTCACAGCTGCCAGTTACAGGGCTTGTGGCTGAGGGATATACTTTGCACCCAGTACTTCCACACTACTTCTACATATGTATGGCTACTAATACCTTTTGTCTGTGTATATGTGTATGTACCTATATATATCTCATATAGCTATATATATATATATATATATATATATATATATATATATATATATATATATATATATATGTATCTATATATAGGTATATATATATATATATACATACATACATATGAACATATTTATCTATCTATATACAATTGATGTTATATGATTATTTATGAGTCATACATATATATATATACATAGATATAAATATCTACATATAGCTGTCTATCTGTCTACATTTACAGATATATATCTGTCCATATGTCCATGCATGTTCGGCTCATATTCTGGCCTGTACCTCATTCTCTTGGCAATTGACATGGATGATCGCAGCACTGAAGTCAGTAACTAGTGCCAACACTTTTGTGTTTCAGGCTTCATCTCCTCCTACATGTGTTCTAATACATATAACTGTGTAACTAGCAACATTTTAAATGTATTAGAGCAGTAGCTGACATATATCCCTATTTGTACCCACATTGTGGCACACTTTGTCCAGACTTCTTGCATTAACAGGTTGTGTGATATGATATTACTACCTTTCCTGTACTGTTGACTGATTGTGCTGGATGATATGCTTGTGAAAACATCAGGGTTATATATATCTGCTATGGTTTAGTGGTAAATCACTTTATGTAGGAAGTGCAGGGTCCTTGGTTTGATCCTTACCGAGGCAGTTTATTTTGTTGCTGGCCAGAACACGGGCCGTTGGATACAGAGTGATTAAAGCACTTTAAAGCAGTTGTAAGTGGGTTTGCATGGAGCTAAGCACAGCCAACTTCCGATTACAGTGATTTACAGTCAGCTTCTATATTGCTTAACCTGTGTAGGCAGTGCTTACACTCATGCAAACAGGCTGAAACCTGATTACTGCTGCTTAAAAGTGCCTACTACCACTTACCCCCATGCTAATTTCTTTAAAAGAAAAGAAAAAGGGGTGATAGGAAAGTGGTGAAAAAGGGGCACAAAGAGGGAAAGACAGTAGGCAAGATAGCTAGGGATGTGCAGGAAGGGTGTATGGAAGGTCCATAGCTGACCATTTCTTCTATAGCAACAGCTGTGCATATGCAATGAATCTGGAGGTACATTTGAACACTCCAACCCTGGGAGAGGGGTAAGGACAACAATAATATGTTTTGATGCCAATTAGACCAGATTACATGTGTCCAGTGGACATGTGTGGAAAATGGACAGCTATGTATGGGGCGTGATTTTTTTGGGAACAGATTTCCCTTTTTTGTTTTTTTAAGATGACAGTAGGATGTTGGAGAAGGAGAGTAGGTATGCTCAGGGGGATAAGTTGGGTAGGATGACAGACAAGACAGCTACAGGGCAGTATATGACACATGTGGGGGGAAACACCTTGGATGGGGAGGGGTGTTTGGAAGTTGCAAGCCCATTGGGCCTCCAAATGGAAACAGTGGGACTGAGGTCCCCACTCATGGCAGTCACCAGTGCACCTTCATGGCCCCAAAGGTGGCTGTGCTGGGGGCTGTGTAGGAGGGGCAGGCTCACCCTCTAATTGTGCCACTCAGCACTCAAGTTGGCGTAGCCGGTCTCGAAACTCCCTATCTAGATCCCTACGCACCATGGCCCAGACCAGACAATGGGTGACATGTTCCTCTCTGTGCCTGCTCCCGGGGGGGCGAGCCCCATCCCCTGCAGCGGTTCCACCCAAAGGTGGCACAGGGCCAACAGAGGAGGAGGTCCCAGGCTGGGCCCCAGACATGCTGATGCCCGGTGCCATGGCCAGCTGAGGTTGGACAGGTGGGTCTGCTGGGACCGGCCTTCCCATACGAGCTATGTTGTAGCAGGTTTATGATAGATATGGGTTAGTAATAGTCAACAGCATTCAGGATTTGTTATAATGCATGCATAGGCATTCCCATTAACCCAAAACACCAGATATAACACAGTTGCAGAGCAAGCAGAACACATGCATATATGGAACAACAGTGACCATTACAACAGCATGCAGATTTCATTGATGGCAACAAGCCACCAATATGAGTGTATTTTAACATGGCACATGCATAGAAACAAATGTGAATATTTATAAACCATTAGGACATATGTCCCAACATAAGTTTGGAGTGTACACATACCGGTTGAGGTGTGTCATTGTGTTATTTTTGCACATATGGTAGGGGTGAGAGAGAGATTCAATTAACAACTAATATATCCTTGTAGTTTTCACAACATTCTTAGTCACTGCACTGATCTGTCCCTTACATGTATTATTACACTACTCAATGGCCTTATATTATACATTGGTATGTTTCTAGATTATTATATACATGACCTGTGTCTTACATACAGGTGTGACAAGATGCAGGTGTTAATGCAACATATGTCGAGAATTGCTCTCATACACTTTGGGTGAGGTGCTAGAATGGCAGGTTTGTTTTCATATACATTCTCTGAGTATGTACACATCTGACTATCAGTTATATGTCATTAACAGCTGCCTACATTTCTTATATCATCACACTGATTATTCAGGGTACCAGGCTGGTGATGTGGGCCATTTATCTGGACATGCTGGACAGACTGGAACAGTTGTGGGGTATGGATATTTGTGCAACTTTCTATTTGAGCCTTCTAGCAAATTCTGTACAGTTGGGTGTAATTATGCATACAGTTTTCTATCTGAACATTGTAACAAAATCTGTACAGCTGTGGGGTATGATTATTCTTTTGAACCTTCTAGCAAATTCTGTACAGATGGGTGTAATTATGAATACAGCTTTCTATCTGAACATTGTAACAAAATCTGTACAGCTGTGGGGTATGATTATGCATACAGCTTACTAGCACGCCCGGGATTCAAACCTCTGCTGTGTGTGACAAATAACATTGCATTTAACATCACAATACACTGTGCTATCAGGGAATTGATGTGAAGCTTTCTACTGTTTTCTGTGCAAGTCTCCCTCACATGTACAATATAACTGACCTCTTGGCACTTCCAGCATTGTTATACAGAACTTCATACACATTTTATCTGCATACCACAATGTGGGTAACACTGCTTAATACAATAGTACTATGTATAGTATGCAACAGTTCAACACCATATGACAGAAGAGTAAACAGAAGCACTCCAGGGGTTATACCTTTATTCACAGGATATTACACATTTATTTCGACTGGTACGACACTTTTTAAGACTCTTATATTTATTTGTTCTGACAATACATGTTGAATGATTACTAACCTGCCTTGCGATGCAGCCTTCGCATCCTAGCATCAATGGCTCTGGTTCTCAGCCTGCTCATCTACAGCTGTCAGAGATATACAGTGGTATTTAGCCATACCTATCCATAGTATACACAAGCTAGGCAATTATTAACTACTTAGTAGAATGAGTACTTACTCAGTATTGGGGCATTAGGCATTTGCCGAGACTCCTGGATCCACTGTTCCAGTACATCTGCCCTCTGCCACTTCAGGTCAGCATGGTGGTGCCTGACCTGCTCACCAGTCTGGGGGATACGTGTGGCACTGGTAAGGTCATGGGCGAGACTGTCCCAGTCCTCCGTTTTTATACTGTGAGCCCTGGTACTGGCCCTTCAGTAGTCTCTGCTCATGGTGTTGTATCAGGAACCATACCACGAATTTTGACTCCTGGATGCCCCAGCACTGTGCTCTAAATTGAATGCATTGACCCACACCAGCCATTCTGGCTGCAGTAGGAAGCTACAACCAGTTACGGGAAATATTCCCGCCTGTGGGGTTAAAATATGGCCAATTACCCACACTTTTCTGTGATTGGCCATTTTTGAAAAGTCTAAGCCATGGGCACACCTGCCTACCTAGGGTTGGAAGTGCTTAAAGAGGTATACCACTAAGGAGATTGAATTGGCTCTCCTACACATTGCTTACACTTACTGAGTTGAGCTGTGCTACGGTCAGCACTGCTTAATAGTTAATTAGCACTATATTTGCCTTTTGGCAGTGATTTCTTATTCATTACGGGTTATATATGTGCCTGGTATCCGTGATTCATGTGTGCATACACTGTATGGGGTCCTGGGGACTTCTACACTTTACTACAATAACACCTCAGACCAATGCTTACTGCAGTACTCCAGTTCACATATATATGTTCTGTGGCAAGTTATACAACATCACACTGTACATAGATTCAGTTCACATGTTTGGTTTGATTTTCCTGTGGTGAGGATTAGTTTGCTGATACTTTACTTGTACATATTGCTATGATGGCTTAGCAGTTAACTACTGCGACTGTGGTATACAGGGTCCTGAGTTTGAGCCTTGCAGAAGCTGTTTATTTTGTTGCTGGGCAGAAAACCGGCTGTTGGATACAGCGTGATTAAGGGACATTTGAGTGGTTGTACGTGGGGTGTGCACGTGTTTGCGCAGAGCTAAGCGATGCTAACCTCCGGGTGCATTTTCTTACACTCAGTTAGCTTCTACTTTGCTTAATCTCTGTAGGTAATGCTTACCCCTGCGCAAACACATGTACACATGCTTACAACTGCTTATCAATGCTTACTACTGCTTATTTGTGCTTACACCTGCTTACTATTGCCTTAGTCATTATGACACTGACACTTCATATGAGCATTTAATGCAGTACTCCTGTTCAAATAAAAATATTATTTATTCGGTTATAGAGCAAAACGATGCTGATATACAGATTTCCCAAGGAAAATTGAATGTGCTGCAGTGGGACTCAAACCGGGAATGCTTGCTTGTTAGGTGGATGCTCTGCCCACTACACTATTGCTGTTTTGTGACATTTGCATATGTTTACTTTAATGTCATACCCATGCTCCCTTTTCCCAGCCCCCCAAGCTCCACATACACAGCATCCATCCATTTTCCAGTTGCTAGCCCTACCATACCACACCTCCAAACATTTCCCTCTCTGCCCGTCTCGGTACTCCACCATTATACTGTCTCGACACAACCTTTTGCAGTCTCTTCATCTGGTTAGTCCATGTACATTCAAGACTCCCCTTGATCCTCCTCTGATACTGGTGGACACATCTTTGTGACCCACAAAGTCTGGTTCGTCCCGCCAGGGATGGACTTGTTGTTGTGTCATGAGAAGATTTTGCTGGTCTACACTGTTTCTCCCACTGGTAGCATCCTGCCAGGGGTTTGAGATTCAGTGGTGTGCTCACTCACTGGACCAGCCTCAACTCCCAGTTGTGCGGATGAAGCATGGCCCCACAGCGTGCCCGTTTTTCATTCCTCTCATCAGTATTATGCAAGACTACTGTCCTCACAGTTTGTGTGGACAGGCAGTGTTCATTGATACGCGTAGACTGCTCAAAATACTGTGATTGAGCAATTTGCGCATGTTTGCTGGCATTAATCTGCATACTTACATACATTTCCTATACTGTTAACTGCCTGTGCTGGATGTTATGTTCGTGATAACAGCAGCTGATTGTCTATCTGCCATGCCTTCGTGGTAACTCACTTGGACTATAGTGTGCAGGGTGGGAGGGGAACTGGGAGTGCTGATCATTTTGTTACTGGGCATGACGAGAGCTGTTGCCTACAGAGTGCATAAGGCACTGTGGGAGAAGTGTCGGCTGGTATGCACTGGTGTGCTTGAGGCTCAGACTTGGTGACCTCTGGTTATTGTGCCTTACACTGGGTTGGCCTCCACATTGCTTAACCAGTGTGGGCATTGCTTACCGCCGCCGAAACAGGTGTAATCCCACTTTCTGCCACATACCCCCACGCTACTTCATTAACATGTCGGTATGATACATGCTTAAGTCAGGTGTACATGTCAGGTATGACTGTTGACGAAGGTCAGTGTAAGGTGAAGTGGGATTCCAGTTTAGCAGTTCTGGATAGGTTACACTCAGGTATTCGGGTTAGGTTTAGTTATGCCATACCTGTGTTGTAGAGTAGATGTGAATATTAAAGGTGTAGGTAGGTAGGTGGAGGGGGGGGTGACATTTTAACTGTATAGTAGGCCATTGGACTGATTGGTGGGGGAGCAGTAGTGCAGGTTTGCAGGATGCTGGGATTTTTATGCGAGGCAGGACAGGAGGTGTCGGTGTCACTAGTTGGTGTAGGGGTATGGAGTGTTAGTTGTGGAGGGTGGACTTCGCCAGACGGCGAGCAGGTGGTGATCCAGGTGTGCTTGAGGTTTCCCTTCATGTGTTATTTGCATGTGTCGTGTAGGACAGCTGAGGTAATACACCTGGGTTGTGGGTTCCATATTCTGCCAATATAGTTGTGATGAGGGTGTCGCCTACTTGTGACTGTTAACATTACCAGTCATGAAACAGGGGTCGATAGGTAAGTGGTGTTATTGGGCCACACAGAGGGGCTGATAGTAGGGGACATGTCCAGGGATGTGCAGACAGGCTGATGGGAAGGTCCACAGTTGGCCATTTCATCTACAGTGACAGCTGTGTATATACCCTGCATTTGGGGGTAGGTTTGGACACTCACACCCCTGGGTGGGGGGAGGACAGCAATAATACCTTGTGATGCCACTTAGTTCGGCTTACATGCCTACAGTGGGGTGTTGCGACCATGTGTTTTTTGGTGTCATTTAGTGAGTTTGCAACAACACATTTGGTTATACCATCCTTTGCCATGTAAACTAGGCTTTGCTGCAGTGGGACTCATGCAGGGCGTGGCTGCTCGTTAGGCATCATCTCTGCCCAATGTACACTATTGCTTACATCCCTCGGGTGGTCCACATAGAAACACTCCAGCCAACACCTGCACAGCTAAGCCCATAATTACATACTCATAGGTCCCAACATGCACATCCTCTTCAGCACTCTTCCTTACTCTGGGTGCAGGTCTAAACACACCACTACATACTGCCCACTCTCCGCTTTGTACATTATCGCACCCCATGGGTCATCAGGCTTCCCCAACCTTGTAGTCCAGGAACATGCGTGCCATGCTGTAGGTTATCTGTGTAATGGCTGGAAGCCCAAATAGCCATTAAATTTTTGGGCTGTCCCGCAAGGGACATTCTTGTTTTTGTTTCAAGATTAAACTTGGTGGGTCTCTCCCACCGGTAGTATCCTGCCTGTAGTCTGGGAAGCAGTGGTTTGTATACTTTTATTGTGTGTTTGTATGTTTTGCCTGTCTAGCTGGGGAGGGGGTTGATGCTACATGTTACACGTTTGTTGATTGGGCCCCTCACCCCCATTGGCATGGCCTGTGAACATACGTAAGTCTTAGTGGTAGATCCCTTTGTCTATGGTGTGCAGGGTCCTTGGCTCGGGCCTTGCAGGAGCTGATTATTTTGTTGGTGGTGCAGAACACCAATGGTTGGATACTGAGTGATTAAGGCACTTTAAAGCAGTTGTAAGCGGGTTTGCACGAAGGTAAGCACTGCCAACTTCCGGTTGCAGTGTCTTACACTCAGTAGGCTTCTACTTTGCTTAATCTATGTAGGTAATGCTTACCCCCGCACAACCACACTTCAACAGGCTTACTAGTGCTTATATATTTGTGCTTAGACCTGCTTATTAGTGCCTTATTCATTATAACAATGACACTTCACATGTGCATTTAATGCGGTACTCCAGTTCACATTTACATATTATTTAGTAGGTTATACAGCAAGCAACATGAAAAAATTGTTCATATACGGATTTCACATGGGAAATGGTACGTGCTGCAGTGGGACTTGAACTGGGAATGCCTGCTTGTGAGGCGGATGCTCTGCCCACTACACTATTGCTATGCTGTTTCATTTGCATATATCTTCCTTGTTATCCTCTTCAGCCTTTTAAGCTGCTTTAACCGTAGCTCAGCGATGGGCACACCCGCACACCTACGGTTAACTGTACTCAAATTTAAATGAATATAGTGGGTTTTCTTCAGTTTATTTATATGTCCTGTTGCTGTTGTACACATGGGGGACTGTTGGTTGGGATATGCAGACACCTATGGGTGGCCTCGCTCATTTATTTCCACTTTCTGCTGTTCTATATTGCATGGGCGTGTTTATTCTGAGATCTCTGCTTTCAGACATGACCTCTGCACTCGTACACGCTCCATGTAGGATTTGGAGTTCAGGCAGCGAGCTTTCATTAATATGCATAGCGTGCTGCCATCCTCCTCCTCCTAAACTGCCGCTTCCGTGCAGCACTAGACTAGTCCTGCATGGAAATTAGTAAATCCGGGGGATTGTATTTAAAAAATTAACTAAAGCAATTCTTAAAAAAAATTAACATATACTCCTTTTCACACAAGTTTGAGATGTAAAAGCAGATTTCTGTAAATAGTTGTGTCACATATAATTAAAAGACAATTACTTAACCCCAAAATATCAAAAATATAAGGAGATCCCTACTTAAAACAGTGACTGTCCCAAGGTCACACAACACAAAAGCATTTCCCTCTTTACATATAGAAACTGCATCTCCTCCAAATATTTATATGTATGCTATTTCTGGTACTACATAAATGTGGAGAAGAGGAAGAAAGTGACCAAAATGCAACAATCAACTTATTTCTTTTCTGTGAGTCTTAAATTAAAGACACTGAAAACTTGCATTAAAGACTCTCTCATATTCGATCGACTGGCCATCAACAAATAGTAGGTTCCCAAGTGATCATTTGCACTAAAAAATTCCTCTATAGTTAAGCTTATTAAGTATGGTAACTGAAAAATAGAAACTGTTTTTTTCTTTGTCATAAACTTAGTATGCTTTTGTCAAATATTTTGTAACAAGAAACATTCACTGCATGCTCCTAGTTTATTCAACAAACTATAAAGCTCCATAGATAGCCATTTCAGAGAGAAAAATAAATTAAACTTTGAAATAGCCTTAGACCCTAGGAATAATAATGCTTTGGGCATTGAACTATCCAGATTTTTGCAGAATATCCAGATTTTTGACTCATATATTTGGTCTGTTCACCATAAAATTTGTGATTTTTTGGCAAATCACTGAGGATTAAAGTTATTAAATAATGACATACATTTACGTTTCAGACTACATATCTTTCAGAAAATACATAGTAACACAAATCCCATTTATTTATCAACTTTCTGTCTATAAGAGCAATATTTAAAAATCTGTCCCTATTTTTGGGCCTTTGTTCCTACATTATTTTGGGATTTGATCAGATTTCTGGTGTTAAGAGGTTGAGAGGTATGTTTGGGATTAATACTGAACCTGTGAATGTGTTCATTTATGAAGTTAATCTTTAAAAGAACCCATACACAGTGTATGAAGACTTTCTGTATGATTTTGCAGTACAATAGTTAATATGAAAATCCATGAATGGAAATCCCTACAACTTTTTAGAGTAATGTGATTAATAAATGCAGATATTAAGGTCTTCACAAACCAATAGAGTAAATGTAAAGTTAAATGTATTCCTCTAAAAATAGAATAGGAGTAATATATAGAGTAATTTATGAAGAGGTTGGGGGGAAAGACATTCATTTTGCTGACTGAAAATTTGGCAAAGTAAAGGCTTGAGGGTTATTCTGTCTCTTTGTGTCAGACTGAATGTTACCCCAAACTCTGACTATGTCATTCTGTTCATAGGATCATAAAATAGTAGGAGTTACAAAACAAATGAGCCATGATGCCATTTCTGCCTTGCCAGTACCCATCCTTTTGCCTTACCTCCTTTTTCAAGGAAGGACAGCCCAATCATATCAGGAGTGAATTTATGAATACCCATCCAGTTGTCCAGCTCCTTTTTAAAGGCAGATAATAAGTCATATTAATTAACTTGGAAAGGAAGTTTGTTCCAGAGAAGAAGGTGATGTGTGACAAATCCATCCCTCTACCATCTCTTATTTGTTGGAGTATATTTAAATATATGGCCTTTATGTTAGAGGGACTGTCTGATTTTAGATTTATTAGAGTTCTTGAACTACTAGACTTTATATGACCCTATTAGGAAGGCATAAATCAGCCCTAAGGGGTCTATATGATGTTAAATATAGAGGGATATAGCCTCCAGTCTTTCTTGATGGCTTATATCTTTTAAGTCTTTAATTAAGAAGCTCTGGGGTCTTCCCAATTGCTTGATATGCTTAATAAGGTGTATCCCAAAAGATGCATTGTCCTCAGTGATGGACCTAATCATTGTGGAGTACAAAGTGCTGAGGACTTCTTTGGATCTAGAGGAAGTACCTTTTGCTATGTGCTGTGTAAAGTAAAAATATTCCCTAACCAACATTTCAACATGATGGTCAAATGAGAGGGAGCTCTTCACCCACGTATCCAGGTCTCTCATCAATATCTTTTCATTTTGAAATGGTCTGTTTTTATGCTGTAAGCTGGAGGTAAGGGGGTGCTTACCTTTTAGAACTGAGTTTAAACCCATTTTTGTACACCGGGAATTGACAAGTTTAAGCCTTGTATGTCAGAGGGGGGCTTGGCAATAACTCCCATCTTACAACCATCCACAAACTTTGTTAACCAGACAGCCTTCTTTAATATATAGAGATCTGAGAGGTAGATACCAAATAACAAATGTCTCAGCACACAAATCCTTGAGGGACTTCATTGGTCACCTTCGTGCTCTCAGACGATGAACACCACTACTCTTACTATACAATTCCAGTGAATAATTCATTTGGTTAGCCATCTAACCATGTATTGGTTAATGAGGAGCTCCTTCAGCTTGTTTATTATATTTGCAAAATGTGTGGTATTGAATGCCTTGGCAAGGTCAATGTATGCTGTGTGGACAACTTGCCAGCAGTCTACAACATATGTGACCCTCTCAAAGAAGTTTACTAAATTAATCAGACAAGATCTATCCTTGAGAAAGTCAAACTGCTGGGGGTCATATCTGATAAAATTTTTGATATCAAAGTTAATTAAGTCAGTTATGATGTGTTCCATGGCTTTGAATATAAGACTTATTAGACTGATAGGTCTACTGTTCCAGGGATCAGTAGTGGGGACACCCTTGTATGGTGGCACCACACCTGTGGGGTAAAGCCTGCTGCTAGGCTAAGCCTAAAAACATTGACAAGTGGATCCACCCATGCTTGATTAGTGATATTTGTTAGGCAACTGCACATGTTGTCAGACTCGATGTGTGAGGTGTTCTTCATTTTGGAGAGTACTTTCTTTTGTACTGGTTAGTGGCATGATTTCTTCTGGGCTAAACAGGCTTGGAAAAGGTGCTTCTGGGGTGATATTGGCACTAAACCTATTTGACAGTATAAAAAAACTCTGATGATGTCCAAGTAAAATCACAACGGCTCTAATGGAACAAGCAGTAGAAACACAATAAAAACATCTATTGCAACTGAACTGACTGAGCGCTTTCACCCAATCCAACTGTGTAGGATAAGAACTTGTAAAAAGAAAACTCTGATGATGTCCAAGTAAAACCACAACGGCTTTAATGGAACAAGCAGTAGAAACACAATAAAAACATCTATTGCAACTGAACTGACTGAGTGCTTTCACCCAATAAGGGCTTCTTTAGAGTCAGTTAACAAAGCAGTACAAGGCATTTATCAATGTAATTCAAAAAACTTTGTAGCCAATAAGCTTTACCATGCAATAAATTTGTTGTCTTTCTCTAAAATTAACCCCTGCTTGTACAGTACAGTCTCACATATCAAAAAAATTCTTTACAACCAAAAGAGAACCAAATTGTCTCTGGAAGTTCTTCTAATAAAAAACCCTTACTGTTCCTTGTTGTTAAATTACCAAACTTTCAAATACTAAGGGCCTTATGTTTTAAAATACATGCCAAGGATAAAGTGTCGTTGATGCCAGGAGATGTATTGGCATCCAGTCTAATTTGCCATAAACACTCCCTAACTTCAAGCATGTTTTTGTAATTAGACCTGGTTTTGAGACAACAGATTAAGACCGCTAACAAACCAGCCTGACTTATGGATATTGATTACTAGCAGTAGTTTCCTTTTAAAACTGGTGGCAGTTTCATTCAACACAATTGACATTTAAAATGAGAATTGTTGAGGGGCAATAATTGTTTTTTTTGGTGCAACAACGGATATTCACGGCCTTTACAGAACTTTCATACAACGGACACATACGTTTTTTATAAAACTTACATTCAGACCTTAATATGAAAGCTACAATTGTTTAAAGTTGTTTATAAGTTGTTTATATATATTTTTTATTATTTTATTTTATTTTTCACCATATTGTTGTTTAAAATAGGTCAAAGGGTTTTACTTTGGAAATGGCAGTGCTTGAAGGTGAATACACAAGGTTTTGGTGCTGCCATTTTACACAAAGAAAGCCATTGCCAACGGATAGAAGTGGTTGCCTTGACAGGGTGTCCACAGTATTTTTATACATATTTTTATACAAATATATATATATATATATATATATATATATATATATATATATATATATATAGATAGATAGATATATATAAAGTTCTATATTAGGTTTATAGGTTCTTATTGCTTCATTGTAATGTTATTTTATGTAAAAAGGAGCTAGTAAAATAAGCTTTGGGATTTTGAAAGTTTGGATACTATTATGAACCAAGGATTGAATTGTTATATTTTGCTATAGGTATCTCATTGTTTAACATTGTTGAATATGTAGGAAAAATATTTGTTTTTGCTCATTGGGTGTATATACATACACATTTTTTTAGGGAACCTGAGTATTATTTTAGACACATGGATAATACCCTTAGGGGTGTGTATACTACATTTTTGAATTATACATTGAACAGTATACTGAGGGTTAACACTTTTAAAAACTTAAGTGGTATCTTAATATATTATATAAGATTTAGAACAAAACAAAACATTATAACAGTTATGGAACAACTTATGATACAGTACCTAGAAATATCTAGGCAAATAATGTCCTTGTTACAAGGAAATAAAGACAATGACAAAAATGACAGCATCACTAGTTCACAAGTTGAACTATTTACCTTACATACTCCACCAAGTACTAGCAAGGAAATAAGTAATAATACAGCTTTACCAAGGGTCGATGTTCACAGTGGCAACACTAATATAACGGGAGAGGTTAATAGAACCAACAGGATAGGAATAACACCACTTGACTTGGACAACTTACTTATACCTCCAGTATTGGGAGAAGATTTAGAAAGGACATCAAATCTCGATTTAGGGACATTAAACTCACAGTTACAAAAGTTTGAAAAAGTAGCCAAAAAATACAAATCCTTGCAGATGGATGTTTTTTTGGAACATTCTGTTGAACTCAAACAGGTACCAAGAGGGCTTAGGGCCGAAAGACACACACACACACATTGAGGCTAACTCAGAAGCATATGGGAACATGCTGGAATTGTTTGATAGAATGGGATTGGACTTGATGAGAATCATCATCAGGGACAACACCAACAAACTTGGCTTTTTAAAAAATGAAATGATCACACTCAGACAAAGCATTATGAATGACTGAAGTTTGATAGTTATAGAAACAAGTTTGAGAAGATCATGATCGATTTGGACAAGTTTGTCAAAACTAGTATGGAAAGAAAGCAAAGGAAAATCCTAAGGGATACTAATGAATACAAATACAAGAAGGCTTATCCTAAACCAAATACTAAAGAATCCAATGGGGAATCTGATACAAGGAGAGAAACATTTAACTCAGATGTAGATGAGGTGGAAGTTATACAGGCTGACATAGATGAGGGTACTGTTTTTTTAGAGAACCCACCCCCATTAAGGTGCTCTGATCGACTAAAGAATTGGGGTCAATCACAGAATTACATAGAAGAAAGAATACCCCATTGGCAGAATTTCCAGACAAGAGGCAATTGGAGAGGTGGGGGACAGAGAAGGAACAATTCCAACAGGAATTGGTATTACAGGTAGAACAATTACAATCGCTAACAAATAATATAGATTACAACACTGTCCACACTGATATGATCCTGGATAATTTTGATTTTAACACAGAGGTTTCACTAGAGAAAGAACTAAATGAAGTGGTAGGAATTACTTCCAGTTTAGACATCAACACAGGCAACAATGTAGGTCCATCCATCGTTAGTGATGGTTCCTTCAACATTTACAACTATTCAGATTTAAATATATATGATGACCATTTGAGCTTGATGAAAAAAGGATTTACTTATGTACCTAATTTTAAACATGGCACAAGTAAACTCATCATCAATTTGAAGTTATACACCCGACAACTCAATTTAAGACTATATTTTGCGAATAAACTAAATGTTGCAAGAGAGATGCAGACAATAACAGTCAAGAGGAGTAGTCTATTCATTCCACCATACAATCCTTTGGTACTAGCTTTTGAATGACTATGCATTTCTTAGATGAGAAGGGTGATTGAAACCAAGGCACATAATCCCAAGAATTTGACTTCTGCAGAAGAATTCTGCTTAAAGGAACTTTCGACTAACAGCCACTATATGGTCATGAAACCTGATAAGGGGGGGAGGGGTGGTCATTATGTCAAACATAGACTATTCTGGAACATGCAGACTATACTGCAGGATACAGACACTTATGAACTGGTGTCCAAATTTGACGTACAAAGGGCATATACAAAAATTGACTGGCAAATTTATGATCTCCTTTGTGAGGAAATAATTAATCAAGATGAATACAACTACATGTCAGTAGAACATCCAGTTATGCCCAGTCTGTTTGGAATTCCCAAGATACATAAAGATATCACCAACCCCCCTTTTAGACCTATTGTGGCAGCTAGAGGATCAAAAACAGAATCCTTGGCAGCATATGTTGACATTACCAGTAAAAACACACTTGATTGTATACCACACATATTAAAAGACTCCTGGCACTGCCTTGATCGCTTGAGATCTTTTCCTAATACAATTTTGGGGGATTATTGGTTTGTTACAGTTGATATAACAAACTTATTTTCAGTAATTCCCCAAGATACAGGTTTGGACTGGATTTCAAGGAGTTTGGCTAAATATGGACAAATTCATCAGGTAAAAATAAGTTTACTGGTTGATTTAATGCAGATTGTTTTGGAAAACAACTACATTCACTTTGAGGAAGAATTTTACAAACAATGTACGGGGGTAGCAATGGGTGCCAGATGTGCACCCATGTATGCTAACCTGGTATTAGCTGATTGGGAAGAACAATATGTTTTGACATCCAACTATGCATCCAAGATGATTATTTATTTAAGATTTTTGAATGACATATTGTTTTTATGGAAGGGTCCTCATAATGAATTGGATGACTTTATAGTATATTTAAATCACACCACTACTTTTTTGAAGTTTACCAGCAAGGTTGACAACAGCTCGATTGATTTTTTGGACCTACATTTATATATTAGAGAAGGGAAGATACAATCCAGTTTATTTAGGAAAAAGACATACAGCAACACCTTTCTACACTTTGAGAGTTGTCAACCACACTATGTCAAGAAAAATGTAGTAAAAGGTCAGATGATCAGGGCATCTTGTATAACAAGTGAGGACAGGATATTCTTGAAAGAAGTGGACACACTCATTGGGATATTTAAGGAAAGAGGTTACCCGATGGACTTAGTGGTTTCAACTAAACAGGATATTATTTATAGAAGAGGCACTGACATGAACCTAAAGACATTCAGACAGGCATGGTGTTACAATACAACACCATGTCTGATAAAGTAAAGGAAATTGTTCAAACAGGATGGCAGAATATATTTTCTGTAGACATGTTAAACATCTTGGGAGATGGTCCCAAATTTATAAATAGTAGGGGCTCAAACATCAAAGAACTTTTGGAAAAAATACCTAAACCCACAAGTCATAAACCTGCAAGAATGGCTAAGTGTGGTAACTGTAAAGCTTGCAAGTACATCAATGATGGCCCTTATGTTCAAGTTGGTAACTATAAAAGGTCCCTGATGAGTCCCAGTTATTGTAACTGTAACACCAACATGGTCATATATGTGGCAACTTGTTTATCATGTCCAGCGTTTTACGTTGGCATGACTACAAGAAAATTAAGACAAAGGATACTGGAACACATTAGGGACATCAAGAACAAAAATCAATAAATTCTTTATTTAATCACAGTAAGGCTTGCACCAATTACAAGAAATTTATATTTTTTGTTATTGATAGACTATATACTAGAGACTTTGGTGGAGATTACAAAAACATGCTTGAAGTTAGGGAGTGTTTATGGCAAATTAGACTGGATGCCAGTAAATCTCCTGGCATCAACAACACTTTATCCTTGGCATGTATTTTAAAACATAAGGTCCTTAGTATTTGAAAGTTTGGTAATTTAACAACAAGGAACAGTAAGGGGTTTTTATTAGAAGAACTTCCAGAGACAATTTGGTTCTCTTTTGGTTGTAACAAATTTTCTTGATATGTGAGACTGTACTGTACTAGCAGGGGTTAATTTTTAGAGAAAGACAACAAATTTATTGCATGGTAAAGTTTATTGGCTACAAAGTAATTTGAATTACATTGATGAATGCCTTGTACTGCTTTGTTAACTGACTCTGAAGAAGCCCTTATTGGGTGAAAGCACTCAGTCAGTTCAGTTGCAATACATGTTTTTATTGTGTTTCTACTGCTTGTTCCATTAAAGCCATTGTGATTTTACTTGGACATCATCAGAGTTTTCTTTTTACAAGTTCTTTTCCTACACTATTTGACAGTGTGTTGGTAATATTCACTGGATCGGAGTAGGTAGTACCATTATGAATAAGCTCTGAGCAATGTTGAGCACTGTACTTTATTTTCCTGACATAACTAAAGAAAGATTTGTAGTTGTTTTTGACTTCTATATCTAGTCTAAGTTCATGGGATGCCTATATTTTTCTGATGACCTTTTTTTAGTTTCTTAACTAGTTGTTTGATGTTCTCCTTTATTTGGAGGACTCTTGTTCTGCTATATAGGCTAAGGGGTTTCTTTCTTCTATTATGTAGTGTGTTAATGCTTGTGGACTACCACACTAGTTTGCTTTTAATCTTCCCTATTTGTTTGAATCTAGGTGAGACTGCCAAGTCAATATATTTGTCCTGTTGGAAGTAGAGCTTGTTAACATAAGCTTTTACAGTATCAATGGTTTGGGTGATAACATTATACTCACATTTGGATACTTCATAATAGTAATTGGAGGAGTTTTGCATGTCTGAGGTCCTTGAATTCTGTAAAATTTGCTTCTGAAGGTTTGGAGATTTTGATGGAGTAGGTTACTTGCTTGTCATCTGACTTGAGTAGTGAGAAGCACATACAGATGCTAAGTTTGCTAGACCAAGTAAAGTATATTCTGTCTTCTAAAGGGATCCTTAATAGTCTGGTCTAGCAAGGTTTTGTTTAGATAATCTAAGAATTTTTGTGCATATCCTACACTGGGAGTATAGGTTTCTCCAGTTTATCACTGGGTAGTTAAGGTCATCTTGGATACTAGCATTCTGAATTATGCCGAGCTCATCAAAAATATTTATAAATGTTATATGATTTTCTGAGGATGTAGGGGAGTCATGCAGTATGCAAAGATATAATAGCTGATCCTTTTTTAGTGTGATTTAAATTTCTATAAGTTCTACTTGTAGGTTTCTAGGTATCTGCCTTGAGGGTTTCATCTGGACCCTTCGACATCTGTGCAGTAACAGGGACCTGGTTTAAGGTACAACCCGATACCCTTATACTGGGGGACTTTAACTACCCCTCCATTAACTTGGGAAAATTACTCATGTACCACAAACTAGCTCAATGTTTTCTGGACTTCATAAATTCCAATGCCTTGGACCAACTCATTCTTACCTTACCAGGGGTAACAACATCCTCAACCTGGTCATTACTAACATGGGCGACCATTGGTCTACACCAGTAATCAACTCCTCACTGGTCAGATCTGACCACAAGCTGATCACCATTGATATCCACATCCCACCCTCACCCCCCCCATAAAGGAAACCACCGTGAAAAACTTCTCCAAAGCTAACTTTGGGCTTCTAAAAACAGAGGTGGCCAACTTCACGATGCCCATGCAAATGGAAAATAGGTGCATGACTGCTGAATCATACACCAATGCACTGTATGAACACATACACAAGTGCATGGAACAGGCCATACCAAACAGAGCCAAGATGCTCTGGGTCTATATTGCAACATCGAAAGCTTAAAACAGCGAACGATGTTACATCAACACATTTTCAGCGAAAGCTGAAAATGTCGAATCCAAAGAACAGTGATTTCTTTCCTAGGAAAAGAAATCGCTGTTCCAACCCCCGCAAAAAAAAAAAAAAAACATTATACACTTCCAAACACATACACACATACCCAATCCTAATTATACCCCCCCAAAAACCAGTACACAACTAAATACACATATGCATATAACCCAAACATACATTTAACATTTTAAACCATATGCACTTACCTTAACCCGCACCCTAACCCTAAGGTCAGTAACTCTCGCAAATTTACATAAACAGCTCCAAACACATACACACTTACCTTAACCCTAATTCTACCCCCCCAAAACAAAAGTAAACAACTGAAAACACATACGCACGTAACTCAACTATACATTTAACACAAAATATAAAACAGTAAACACTTTCATACATATGCACTTACCTTAACCCGCACCCTAACCTTAAGGTCAGTAACTGTTGCACGCTCACACTCAGGAGCTATACCGGATAAGGGACCACACTAGACTTCAGAACATGGCAAAACAACAAAGTGGTCAAGCGACTTCTTTCCCAGAGAAAGAATTCACTGAACAGCTGCTTCGCTGTTTTGCCTGTTTGCTCTACATGTGCCGATGAAAACGCATTCGACATAATGCGTTTTCGTTGTACTCATAGGAACCTGATACTCTCCTCCAAAAAAGGGAAGCCAATCTGGTGGTCCCCTACCATAAACAAACTCTACAACAGAAGAAAGAAACTGATGCAGAGAAAGGTGAAGTCCCAAGACTGGCAAAACTCCCTTGTTAGCCTCAGCAAAAAACTGAGATCCCTCATCAAATCCTCTAAAGCTAGCTATGAAAACAAAATTGCAGCTGATACTAAAGACAACCACAAGGCATTTTATAGTTATGTCAAGAACCTACATGGCAATACTCAGATCTTCTCTGAGCTACAGCACAATGGCAGCATACATACCAAGCCAACTGATATTGGCAATATACTGGCCGATAGGTTCAGTGTGAACTTTACCCCCCCCTTTCACCCCCTAAAGGGCCTATCACAATACCAGAGGAATGCCAAGTTCCTGATATCACTGCTGCATGGGTTAAAACAGCACTGTCCAAAGCCAAGAATGCAACTTCCATGTGACCTGACAATATACCTGGCTGTGTTCTACATGAATTACAAAGTGAACTGGCACCACACCTGACTGCCCTGTTCAATCACAGCCTCACTTTAGGCTTTGTTCCTACTGAATAGCTCACTGCTATGGTCATCCCACTCTACAAAGGGGGAGTGACTACAGACCCTGGGAACTACCGCCCCATTAGCCTGACTAGTCTGATATGTAAGACTATGGAGCACATCATCATGGACTTTATAAATAGAGACATAGGGAGTCTCCAAACTCTGGACCCCCGCACAGTTTGGATTTGTCAAAGGTAGATCATGCCTGCTCAGCCTGATAGACTTCTTCGAGTCTGTCACCAGAGCTGTGGATGAAGGCAAGGTAGTTCACACAGCCTACCTCGATCTTGCCAAGGCCTTTGGCACCATCCCTCACTCAGGAATCATAAATAGACTCACTAAACTAGGCATAAACCCCTATGTCACAAGGTGGGTCACAAACTGGCTCTCTGATTGAACCCACACTGTGAAAGTAGCCGATTCCAAATCTGATTACCAACCAGTTACAAGTGGAGTCCCACAAGGATCAGTCCTGGGTCCTCTCCTGTTTGGCATCTACTTCTTTGAAGTTCAAGCCAATATAAAGGCACTTTGGCTGACCAAGTTCGCATATGATTGCAAACTGGAAGCCGTTACTGACTCTCCAGCTGATGTAGACATTCTTCAAAAAAGCCTCACTGTGACCAATGAATGGTGCAAGAACCATGGCCTTAAGCTCAATGCCAAAAAATGCATGGTCATTCCCTCTGGGAAAAACTCTGTGCCCATGAACTACCACATTGATGGTAGTCCACTAAACACCAAAGGTGTGATAAGAGATCTGGGGCACAGGTTGACAGCAACCTCTCCTTTGACAACCACATTGCCACTGTGGTCAGAAAGTCATTCTATGTGGCACATCTCATTACAAAGGGTTTTTCATCCAGGGAGAAAGAGGTCATAGTTCCTCTACTCGTCCCTCATCAGACCTATTATAGAATACAACACCCCATTTGGCATGTACCTCACTAGACACCTACAACAACTGGAAAGGCCACACAAATACCTCACTAAGAAGATCCTGGGCCTTAAACACATGCCCTATATGGACAGACTGAAAAAGCTCCAGCTATACTCTGTCTCATATCACCTACTTACAGGCGATCTCTGCTTGACCTACAAAGCCATGTCTGACCCAGAGCTGTTAGATGTGCGACATCTGAAGAAATCCCAGTCCCTCTGTGTCACTCTCTCCAGGGACCTCAACCTCATTACCACAATAAACAGAACATGTTTGAGGGACAGGTTCCTAACCCAGAGACTACCCCTGCTCTGGAACAGACTTCCCATTCACATCAAGCAGAGCACCTTACTAGCCCTCTTCAAGAGAAATCTTCACAAGTGGATGGGCAGTAGAAAATTCACCCTGGGGATCACTTCAGTGGCCTTGCTTGATAGGGGCACTGGGAACTAACGTCGGGTAGCAAGATGCCAGGGAATCTTTTAGGGCTAGGCTTACACAGGCTCCAGGGCTGATAGCCTGGTACACACCTATGAACCTATGAACCTATGGTCAAAATGAGTGGCAAGCACAAAATCTAGATACTAAAGGAATGCTGTCTGGGTGCTTAAACCTGGTTCCTGCAACAACACACACATGGATGTGGTCCAAATGCAGAAGGGTCTCAAGGTCTTGCAGTTTGTTGTTAGGGATTCTAGCATTAAATACAGATATCTTGGTGTAGTTCTGTGATTGGTTTGTTTTGAAAGTTAGGTTGGAAGGTCCATTAAAAGGGGCCTGTCTAAAAAGGGCACAATAGGAACAGTGAAAGCTTTTGCCAGTATGCAGAAGCCTTAGAATGAGAGGTGCCAATCAACTTTGGCAAAGCAAATATGGTTGTTAAGCGTCTCATCCTATGCTGATGCATATTGGTTCCTCCCAGAGTGACACCACTTATTTAACCAATTGTTAAAGCCAATCAACTTTTCTTTGTACTTTAGCATCATTCTTGGTGAGGGAAGAATTCCACTCAATTTAGGGTTTTCCTGCATTTGTGATATGCATGGAGAGCTCTGTCATGTCTTTCTGCATATCCTCTAGTGTTTTGCATGCTAGGTTGTGTACCCCATTATGGGCCACCACCATGTTGTAATTATATTTGTCTGATTTAAGGATACTCAGGACCTTTACAATGTCAGCAATCATGGTTCTTGAAAGACAATTCACTGTCACACTATTTTTGTCCAGTCTCATGAGTGCGGAATCGGTGTGCTTAACTATGGAGTCACCAATCATTAATACATTTTATCTGTGTTTGTAGGTTGTTTTTGTGTAATGGATTTAGAATACCCTGTTTCCTGATAATTGCCAGCTGTATTTTCACTGCTTGGTTTTGCAGTGCTTGGTTTACACTGGGCCTTTCTCCCACTAGACTGTTGAGGCTTGGGAAAGAGTTTTTATTGGCTTGGTGTAGGATAATTTTGTATGGTTGGGTGTGGAGTGAGGTGTAGGTGGGAGATGCTCACAGGATGTGTTTACTTGTGAGAGTAAGGCCTTGAACTTGGATAGATACTTGCATCTCTCATAAACAGACAGTGATGAGTTAAGTAAAAGATCATCTATGAACAGTATACTAAGTGTTATGAGACTGGAAGGTCAGAAGGAAGATGAGCTGGCTGGCCTTCTACTGTAGACCAATGGTGCAAAGAACAGTAAGAGAAGATAGTAGCATTAGAGCTACTGGATTAAAGTATTAGTTCAAAGAAAAATAACAGACATAGATTAAATTATGACAGAGCACTAAAATGACAGTATGCAGTAAATATTCTAGCTAGATTAGCTATGAGATCAGTTTAGTGAATGTTAACTGAGAATAAGAGAAGATAACACTATTTCAGTGCAAAGTTTAAAGAACTAATTCAAGCTAAAATAATAAATTTAGATACAATTTGGTTTAAGCATTAAAAAAAGAGTATGTAGTAAATATTTTGGTCTTGACTGGCTATGAAGTCAGCTTGGAAGTGCAATGTTGTGACCCTGTTTTATTCTGCAATTTGTATAGCTCTTACTAAAATATCGAATTAACTATGGTTCCTAAGGCAGAATTTGAAATTGAAAGTGCCTGCATCTGTCTAATACAGAGTTTTGCAGTGCTGAATGGAACACTACCCAGCAGAATTAAACTGAGGAAATAGTGTGAAAGATTCAATAAAAAGCAGCTAGAACTCCAGCCAACAATATCCCTCTCTCTGAAACAGCAGCAAATTATCCTGCCACAGAATATCCACAACTGCCCTCAGCAAGCTACCATCCTGACCAGAAAACCAACTGAAACTGCAGTGGAATGAAAAATTGAGATAACAGTGGAAAAGCAGAGAGGAACATATAATTTTACAAAATGGAGGCATCAGCTAACACAATAACAGCCAGATGACTGATGTAAACACAATCCCCTGGATTTATTAATCTTCCGTGCAGGACTACTCTAGTCCTGCACGGAAGGGTCCATTTAGGAGGAGGACGGCAGCGCGCCATGCATATTAATGAAGGCGTGCTGCCTGAACTCCTAATCCTACATGGAGCATGGACAAGTGCAGGGGATGTGTCTGAAAACAGTTCCCCATGTGTACAACAACAACAGGATGTAAAAATAAAAAGAAGAAACTCCTTTATTTTTTTAAAACTCTGAGTACAGCTAACCATAGGTGCACAGGTGTGCCCATTGCTTAGCTACGGTTAAAGCAGCTTAAAAGGATGAAGAGGATAACAAGGACAATATATGCAAATTAAATGAAGTAGTACAGCAATAGTGTAGGGGGCCAAGCATTTGCCTAACAATTAGGCATTCCCGGTTCGAGTCCCACTGCAACGGAGCCTATTTTACAAGGCAAAGCATGGAATAACCAATATTTTTATTTCAAAACCCACTAAATAACATATATGTATGAACTGGAGTACTGCAGGAAATACACATGTGAATAGTCAGTGTCATAATGAATAAGGCAGTAGTAAGTAGGTTTAAACACAAATAAGCAGTAGTAAGCATATGTTAGCACTAATAAGCATGTGTAAGTGCATTTGCACGGGAGTAAGCACTGCCTACACAGATTAAGCAAAGTAGAAGTTAACTGAGTCTAAAAAACTGTAACTGGAAGTTAGCAGTGCTTACCTCCATGCAAACCTGTGCAAACCTGCTTACAACCGCTTTAAAGTGCCTTAATCACCGAGTATCCAATGGACCTTTGTCTGCCCAGCAACAAAATAAACAACCATGCAGGTTTCGAACCCAGGACCCTATACATCATAGCCCCACTAGCTATCCACCAAGCCATCCCAGAAGTATGAAAGAATGAGGTAGTAGTAAAGATGTCCTCACCATAGTATAACCAAACTGAACCTGTGAAATGAATCAGTATACAGTCATATGTACCATAACCCACTACATAACATAAATGTGTGAACTGGAGTACAGCAGTAAGCCCAGAAGTGATGTGTACTTGTAATAGAGTGTCAAAGTCCCCAGTAAAACACAAGGACCCCAAAGAGCGTACGTACACATCATTCAGGGATACAAGGCATACATGTAAGGTGAAATGAATAGTAACACAATGCCAAAAAGGCATTATAATGAATGGCCATTGTAGGCAACACCAAGCAGTACACAGGCCAGCTTAGGAGGTGTGAGCAATGTTTACACCAGCTAACTGTTTGTGCCCAGTGGTTTACCCCTGTCAATAATGGCAACCTTAGGTAAGCAGGTTTGCCTTTTCAAAACCGGCCAATCACGGAAAAGTGTGGGAAATCGGCCCTACTTAAACCCAAGAGGTGGGAATACAGTTCATAACTGGTTGTAGCTTCCCCTTGCAGGCACTATGGGAGTAAAAGGAGAAGGAGTGCCCTTCCGGGTGCAGCACTGGTGCATCCAGGAGTCCAAGGTCATGGTTGGACTCCTAGTTGAAGACCATGTACAGAGACTGCTGCAGGGCCAGTACCAGGGCTCCCAATATAAGGCGGAGGCCTGAGACCATCTCGCCTGTGACCTGACCAGTGCCACTGGCATACCCCAAACTGGTGAGCAGGTCAGGCACCATTATGCTGACCTGAAGCGACAGAAGGGGGACCTCTTGGCGGAGTGGCTCCAAGAGGCTAGAGCATCAGGGGATGTCCCAGCCATGTGTAAGTATCAGTCCATGACCTGTTTAATAATTGCCAGCTCAAGTATATCATGGATAGGTATGGCTAAATATTCCTCTTATGTCCCCCATAGCTGCAATGGAGCGGGCTGCAAACCAGGAGGCCCACATCAGCAACCTGGCGCGGTTGCAATGCGGGGCAGGTCAGTAATACTCATGCTTTTACTGTCATAGGAAATAAAAATAAATGCAGTAGTAAAGTAATTGCTAGTATAAAACCTGTATTGTTCAAGACAAGTACTGCATACAGTAGAGAATATGGCAGGAAAAGTCTCATATTGTTAGTATGCCAATAAAAGTGTAATACCCTGACAAAACAGGTCCACCTGCTGGACTGTATATCTATATTCTGGTATCATATGGTAATGTAGATTTGCAATCATGTAATAGTACTGTTGTATTAAGCAGTGTTACCCACACCATGCACCATAAATCGAATGTGTAGGAATGCCTGTATATGACAGATGTAATCCCCAGAGGTCATTTAGTACAACTGAGAGACATATAGACAGTAAACAGGAAAAATACAGACAACAAAAATCAAATAGCACATGTAACTGAGATGTGAAGTGTTGTTTTCTTAGCACACACAGCCATGGTTTGAATCCTGCCAGTGGTAGTAGCCGCCATACAGAATCATACCCCACAACTGTACAGATATGTCCAGAATGTCTATTAAAGTGGCCCATATCTACTGCCTATCAACCTGTCCCCCTGGGTAATCAGTGGGATGATCCCAGATGTATAGGCAGCAAACAGGAAATACAACTGATTGACGCACATCTATGACAAACATCTGGCACACTAGCAACTCCCCAATGCCTTATGTGACTAAGACGTCACATATGTCCCATTTACACTGTGACTTGTTAAGCTGTGGTCAAAGTGTGTACAGTAACAGAGTGAGTAGTATGTACAGAATACTAATGTGTAATCTGGAATTTTGTGTCAAAACAGTCAGGTAGTGCTAACAAACATTGCTCCCACAGGTATGTTGGATTCGAACAATGTGCTGATAAATACAGACCAATATAGCCTGTACTGGTACTGTCCACCCTGGTATTGTTGGGGATTGTGAGTGTTGCAGTTTCTCTGAATAAGAAAGTATCACTGGTCACTGTCACCCACACTGTGCTAGCTACATAATATAACTGTGTAGGAAAGCATGTATATGTGTGTGTGCCAGGTCACTAAAGGTGGAAGAGGGCAATGTTCTAGATATGTCCAGGCACACCAGCTTGTGGTCCACACATGGCCAGAGTCTGTGCAGAAAGATTTGGATAGCATAGTGCAAAACATCAACCCGGAATCCGGGCGTATGTGTACAAACAGTTAGTCAGTGTTAACAAACATTCCCTCCACAGGTATACCAGTTAAGAAGTGTATACTGCAGGTAAAACCGATTCATGTGTAATGATGTCATATCAGTGTCCAGTATAGGTCTATAGGGTAGTGTAGTAAGATTTGCAAGGTGCAGATAACAGCACTGACTAGGAAAGTAATGGTGAGTACAGGAGTATACTACTTATTAATTGACATATTTCTCTCCCCCCACCTTATCTCCAACAATAATCAACATACCCACCCCATCTGGTATGTACTGACTCTGATAATGGCCAATCATTTGATAAATATTCTAATGGTTCCCATGCATGTGCCATAATGAATTATTCCAACATTGTTGGCATGGTGCCATCAACATATCTGCATGCTGTTCCTATTACCACTGTGGTCCCATATATGCATGTGTTCTGTTTGCTATGCAGCTGTTCCATATCTGGTGTCTGGGTTAATGGGAATATCTATGCATGCTGTATTACCATACCCTGGAATGTATTGACTATTACTAACCCATATATGATGTTGAAATCTACACACTATAGCACGCTTGGGAAGGCTGGTCCCAGCGGAACCACCTGTCCCACCTCAGCTGGCAGAGGCACTGGGCACCAGCATGTCTGGGGCCCAACCCCACACCTTCCTGTCCATTGGTCCTGCACCACCTTTGGGTGGAACCACCTCAGGGGGATGGGGCTTGCAGTAGGTAATGTAATTATAGGTGAAGTATATGGTACTGTGCATCTAGATGGCAGCTCACCCCTGATACCCCCACATGTTGTAACAGCCTAGGTCATTTATGGTGCTCCCCACCTAGACTCAATAATACAGGGCCATATATCACTGTTACATACACTGGCCTCTGGAGTGCATAAGGGCACACATGTACTGTGTAGGTGACACCCACATATATGGCCCCAGCCCCACTGTATGTGTGGGAGATACAACAGCAGTGGACTGATAGCAGCAATGGCAGTGTGATATACTCACAGCCCACTACAGAACATGACACATGTGCAAAACTTGGTATGTAGATGGAGGACAGAGGCTGGAACACAGGCACATATGTGGAACACTGTTGCCATACACTAAGTGAGTTGCTGGTGTTACAGGATAGTCTGCAACATACCCTTGGTCAGAAAATTGAGGTTAGAAACAGAAATGAATGTAGCCATGTACTGATAGCACTCAACACACACACTGCCAGTGTAATATTTGACACAGTACCTGTGTGGTGGACGGACAACACATGATAGGCATACCTCTGTCCAGCAAGAGGATAGGTCCACAGTAGTGAGCTATCCAGGCAGACTGCATTCCAAGGTAAATTAGTATGTACACACACACACACACACACACACACACACACACACACACACACACACACACACACACACACACACACACACACACACATACTCCCTGTAACACCAGTACTATACAAAGCATAACACAACTCTACTTACAGTTTGTCTGTAGTTCCTGATCCTCCTACAAATATGTAGCTGTCCTGAGGGTGCAGGTTCTCCTGTAAGAGATACTGCTATCTGCTGTCTGTAACACTGATGCCCACACACAGGAAGGATGTCCATCACACAGGAAATGTAAAGGGACCACGCCCACATGCTGTAGGGATTTATAGTGGGTGGGTGCCATGACAGTGGTAATTGGATGCAGTACACATGTGTAATCATAAATATATGGCTATCTGGATAAGTATATGTACATATATTTCCACCATATATCATGGACATGGAGTATAGCCCTACCCCAAAGTTGTAGTGCAAGGGGATGTCAGGTATGTATAGCAGGTATATTAGTAGACTATTGCTACTGTCATTGGGATTGTCTTCACAGACATGGTGTGTGTCGAAGGTCACATCTACTGATAATATGTGTGCCATTGGCTACTGACAGACATCCTAAGGAAATCATTCTAAAGTACCACCACTAACATGTAATGCCCCTGTGGAGTGCAGTAGAGATATTGGCCAATATATGTGGAACTTCAGACACCCCCTGTACATTCCAGAGGTATACACATAATCCCTTAGTGCACAACATGTGTACCAGGCCTGACAATATGGATATAGACAGGCATGTAGATGGGTATAGCACATAACGACTGGTATACATTTGCCACCATAGGTTTTGCATTCACACACTCCTGTCTGGCCTGACACATAATGACTGCTGGTACAGGGGTGCCATGACCACATACTACCCACTAGATATTGGCATACATCTGTACAGCATCCCACTGCTCTGTCTGACATACATGACTTTTAAGGGAGGCCCAGCAGCAGTACATCTGGCAAGTATCTGCATATGACATTTCACTGGGTAAGTACACTAAGCTGCTAGGCATGTAACAATGCACTGTGCAGGCTACAGACAGACTGGCCCAACACTGGCCTATGTCTCCTAAGGGGGAATGCACATGTACCTGCATATATAGCAGGCCAACAGGTATGTCACAGCACAGGGTAAGATACACCTGTGTGAAAGTGCATAACTACAACCAATGTGAACACAGCCACAGCCACATATGGTAAACTAACATAATAGTACAGTATATGGACTATCTGTTCTACACCATCCTCATATGTGCCCCAAATAGAATGACCCTACATATACTGGGCTGCTACACAGTTTGGTCTGATGGCTGTCTGTGGTATGGGACGTGTGTGTATGGCCCTACAAACATGTATGCCAAAACGGTAACATACATTGGGGCACCATGTAACATCAGATAGAAGGGGAACTAGAACAATGACATCTACCACAGTCTGTACACAGGCTAAAGTACATATTAACAATACACACACTGCTGACATTCACCATAACTACACAGATATCAGTACTGTACAAACATCCACAGAATGTCCAGGTTATGTCATGACATATAACCCCTACTGTATATAACATGTGTAGCAATCTGACATATCACTGGCTTGTTATCAGATATGATGACACTAATTATGGTGTACAGCACATATGCACCACTTCATGCATGACATATGTACAAAGTTTGACAGAGGTGTGGCTGACAGCACATACACAAGGCCAATATCGACATGTTGCTGTGATAACCTCATACAATTACCATTGTAATGGAGTTTGTTGCAACATATGTCCGATGAGGGATATGAAGTCAGTAATTGTCATGGCCTTCACCGTCTACAGACTGTACTCCTCACACTACCTTCTGCATTCCACAGATAGATGCTCCGTGGCTAACACATGAAACCAAAGGCACAACACTGCCCAGTCTGCAGAAGACCCTGCAGATGGGGATTCCTCATAAACATGGAACTGACATGGCAGGTATTGCAACATGTATGACAGCCATATCCAGACAAACACTGTTAAGCCAACATTACTCCAAATGCAGTATAGCAGCACTTACAGTCTGTAGTCAGGTCAGTCACACCCCCCTCCTGTTTGTTGCCCTCTTTCCACAGAGTATGTTGTTAGAGGTAAAATACAAATCCATCTGAGATGCTGTTTGCCAAACAACAGATCTAGTTCCTGCTCACAGTGAAGGAAAAGGGCCAATGGCACCACCATGATGTTCCTAGATATTGGAGTGTGTTTCCATGCAATTGGCTATGGGAATGTTACCACAGCTGTTCCACATGCAATCAGCTAGGGGAGGGCTGCAATTCATGCAGAGGCCATCAGCTGATCATGGGCATCACTTAAAATACACATGCTGCTGCCTAAGCAAAGCAGGTGTGGGTCTCCACATCCACCAGAGAGGGAATGGGAGAGGCAGACAGAGGCAAATACATGCCAGAGAGGGGTGGGAAAGTAAAACTAAAGCATGATTGTGTCACACACCTACAAGCACAGGATATCAAACCCCAGACAACTTTATAGTGCTATCACAGTTTGATGCAGTTATTGGATGCACCATATGGGGTACCTGTTGTAGAGCACTCAGAACATATATGTGATGGTGAGTGACATCTGCAACAGGGATATGGTAGATATATGTTAGGTGACGTACACGTGCCTGTCCCCATGAACAGGTGCCAGTGTCAACACAGCCATACTGTCACAGGGACACACACACATTGACACACTTGGCAGGGCCAGGAGTACAACTCATCACTAGTGGGATTGCCACAACACATCAATGTGCAGGTATCACATGCACCATACAGGTCATATGGAGGTCGTATGGGCAAAGATTATGAAGATGTGTCAGACATCAGACAGCATGCTTCAGTATGCCCAGGGGGATTGTAGTGAGTGTGGATGTGGACATACGCACCATACAACACACACACAAACACACTGGGTGGCAGTACTGACATGCATGGGTGCATGTCTGCATGTGTGTGTGTGTGGTGGAAGGGTAGGTAATGGGTATACCTTGGCATCAGGCCACATGACAATGGTCTGTATTGTGGCTTAGGGGTGTCATTTCGGAATTTGCCAACACAGGTGGTTATTGTATCCCCCATCCAGTCACCTGGATGGCTATTGTGTGTGGGCAATGCAGTGCATCCCCTGCCATGTATGTGTTCCTTAGTCCATGACATGGACGGTGTTGAGGATGTGCACACCTCCCACATGCATGTACAGTGACATGTGGAACTATACTTGGGGTGTCTGGCCCATGTTGTGAACACAGATTATCATCAGATGTGCCAGTCTTGCCCCCCTGTGGCAGGTATTGGTTATGGGCAGCAGGTTTACCCTGCACCTACATTGATAGCATGCTAACAGCATTCCCTGGTGCCAGTGGCATCTGTCCATACAGGACATGTTGTCAGGCATGGTATGCCCATTGTTGGTCACATGTGAAGGCACCACAGGTGGTGCAGGTGTCCATTGGGGAATATGGGGAAGGTGCACTGTCTGCATGTACGTGCATATTAGACAGATGTGCAGGGTGACATGCTCTCTGTAGACCACTGCTATCACTCCATAGTTACTATCGGTGGCCAATATGCAGTGTACTACCCACATATTGGCTGTTTCCTAGGCATTTGTGTGCATGAGACATGGGTTGGGCATGTGCTTTGGGTAATACTGGGATTGCTAACTGTGATTGACTGGCTTTGATGTCACATGCATGGGTATGGCTTTGCACCCCAGCCTCTCATCTATTTAACATCTGTTATCCCACTACGGTTGACATTGTGATATATTGTAGGGACACCATATAAGAAATATGTAAAACCCACTCCACATTGACCACAGGTGTCACACACTCACAACCACCTCTACACAGGACACAAGTTACAAACACACACACCTTTCATGTCGGGGAGTAGAACCCATACCTAATTAGTTTATTATACTACAGCACTACACAGTTATAGTATGCGCCATGACCATTATTAGAGTACTTTTTCCCCAAAGGTGTATTTCACAATGAATGACATCAGCAGGGTTACCAAAGTAGGGCATTTCAAATGTACTGTGAGTAAGTAGCCTAAAATGCATTGCTTCCTACACAGACAGTGAGACACACACAAAGCACCCACAACCGGCATGTGTGGGTATAGAACCCCTGACTGAGGCCAATATCACACTACAGCATAGAGCTGTTATAGAACACACCATTGGGATTACTAGAGAGTGCTTTCCCCAAAGGTGTATTTCACAATGGCTGACATCGACAGGATTGCCAAAGTAGGGCATTTCAAATGTACTGCAGGTGACTAACCTATAATGCATTGCTCTATACACGAACATTGAAACACACACAAAACATCCAGAGCTGCCATGGTTGGGGATGGAACCCTACCACAATTCTACATCATACTCCAACAGTACACAGTTACTGGATGCGCTACAGAGATTACTGGGCTACAATGTTCTCAGAGGTGTATTTCTAGATGGGTGACATCAGCAGCCTTGCCAAACGTGAATATATGAATTATAAGGAGTGTGAGTACCCTAAAAAGTATTGTTCGTTATTCAGGAAGAGATAGACAGAGACACACACAGTTGCCAAGCCGGGGGTTAGAACACCTACCTAACTACTTGATCACACTACAGCCATATGCAGTTACAGGACATGCTACAGAGATTACTGGGCTACAGCCTTCACAGAGGTGTATTTCTAGGTGGGTGACATCAGCAGCCATGTCAAAGTTGAGTATATGAATTGTAAGGAGTATGAGTACCCTAAAAAGCATTTCTGTTTATTCAGTCAAAGACACACGGACATGCACACATACAGTTGCCAAGTCTGGGGTTAGAACACCTACCTAACTATTTTATCACACTATAACAGTACACAGTTACAACACACACTATGGAGCTTATTAGGCTATACCCTTCCCAGAGGTGTTTTTCTAGGTGGTTGACATTAGCAGCCATGTCAAATGTGAGTATATGAATTGTGAGGAGTGTGAATACTCTAAAAAGCATTGTTCTCTACACAGTCAGACCCACACAGTTGCCAGGTCTGGGGTTAGAACACCTACTTAATTATTTTATCACACTACAGCAGTATGCAGTTATAGGATGTGTTACAGTGATTACTGGGCTACAATCTTCCCAGAGGTGTATTTATAGATGGGTGACATCAGCAGCCTTGCCAAAGATGAGTATATGAATTGTAAGGAGTGTGAGTACCCTAAAAAGCATTGTTCTCTACTCAGTCAGAGACAGACACACACACAGTTGCCAAGTAAGGAAGGAAAATTAATTTAAAATGGGTGGCAAAAGCCAAACACACTCTGGCTAGGCTTATAAATGCCCTAGGGCAGATAGCCTAGTATGAACCTATGAACCTAAGTCTGGGGTTAGGACATCTACCTATCTACATTACCAAACTACACCAGTACACAGTTACAGGATGTGCTATGGAGCTTACTGGGATAAAACCTTCCCAGAGGTGTATTTCTAAGTGATTAACATCAGCAGCCCTGCCAAAGTTGAGTATATGAATTGTGAGGAGTGTGAGTACCCTAAAAAAACATTGTTCTCTACTCAATCAGAGACAGACAGACAGACACACACACTGTTGCCAAGTCTGGGGTTAGAACATCCACCTATCTAATTTCTCACACTACAGCAGTACACAGTTAGAGGATGCACTACAGAGCTTACTGGCTACAATTTTCCCAGAGGTGTATTTCTAGGTGGGTGACATCAGCAGCCTTGCAAAAGTTGAGTGTATGAATTGTAAGGAGTATGAGTACCCTAAAAAGCATTCCTCTCTACACAGTCAGACACGCACACAAACACACACTCATGCACATAGTTGCCAAGTCTGGGGTTAGAACTCCTATCTAACTAATCTATCACACTACAGCAGTATGCAGTCATGGGACACACCATGGAGATTACTGGGCTGCAGATCTCCCAAAGGTGTATTTCACATTGGATGACCTCAGCAGGCTTGTCATAATAGGGCTATGGGGAGAGTGGTGTGTGCATGGGCCATAACCCATTCATCTAGGGGTTGACACACCACATGTGGGCACACACGGGGTCATATGCCACAGGTACGTGTATACAGCCACTAGATGACTACTTCCTTGCACGTGTACCACATAGTCTGTAATGCTGACAGATACTTGTGGCTAGTATCTGCAGTGAGTGACATCTGCACCTCATGTGTTTGGAGCCCTTTGGCTGTGTGCTGGGTGGGACAGGCCTGGTTGGCTCCTTGTCACAGTGACCCTCTTTCACACATCTATGTACATCTACCTTTGGCTTATTTTAGTGTGTTCTCCTGACATATATGTCTGTATTCCATTCCACTGTGTGTGCAAGGCATGAGTGGTGCATACTGACAAGTGTCTCACTAACAACTGCAATTGCCAGATATGTCTGGTCTACTGGTGTTTGCAGTAATGGCCTTTATGTGTTTACGTGTGTGAGCATGCCCAGTATGAACTTTCAGTATGTGGCAGACTGGCATTGCCTTCATTTCTCTAAGTGTGTGAGCATGCCCAGTATGGCCGTCTGTATTGAATTTGTGGAACGTGTCCAGGTAGTTTGTGCTGTAGTGCTGACCCTTGTGTTGTACACGAACAGGTAGCATGCTGTCTCAGCAGGGTATCCATCGATCATTTGGCATTGACTGTTACTACATTTCTGCATAGCGGGGGGGGCACATCTGACTGTTTCTACATTTCTACACAGGCGTGGTGGGGACACACCTGACTGTTATTACATTACTATGTAGGATAGGGGGGCACACCTGACTATTTCTAAATTTCTACATAGGGTTGGGGGGCACACCTGACTGTTATTACATTACTATGTAGGATGGGGGGACACACCTGACTATTTCTACATTTTTACACAGAAGTGGGGGGGCACACCTGACTGTTATTACATTACTATGCAGGATGAGGGGGCACACCTGACTATTTCTACATTTCTACACCGGGTTGGGGGGGGATACCTTACTGTTTTTACATTACTATGTTGGATGTGTGGGGCACACGTGAAACATGTGCACAGTGGCTATGACCATACTGGTATGTCAGGTACTCCATTTCATTCTGTATTGCTAACTATCATGCTGACTAGAGGCATACCAGTGTACTACAGATCGTGGCTTTGGTTGCCCTACATATTATTGTCTGACTTCCTACCCTTCAGAACTAACATCCCACTGCCTGCCCTGCTGCGGTCAGTCTGTGTAGGCCTCGGTGGGGGTTAACCATAGCCATCATTCTGGGGCCATGGCACAGGCTCTGTTTGGGTTTGTCTACACCTGTCCTGCTGGCTGAGACAGTTGTTGGGTATGTGAACCATCCTGACTGACATGTGTGGGTCATATGGGCACACATGTCGCACAGAGCATTTCCTGCAGTGGGTTTTGTCACCCTGTGTAGTACTGGCTACTATGGTGACTCCAGTATGTGTTACAGATGTCATGGTGTCACTATGGGTGTCTACTGTCTGCTGCCATAACATTCAGCCACCAAATTCATTTGAATGCTCACATCCATACCATAGCTACAGGTAACAACACATTCTACTCCATTTGGCAATTCATAGTTTGATTGACTTACCTTGCGGGTGTGTCAGACTTGCAGAGGATGCTGGAGGGCTGCCTATGTCGGATGCACATAGTACACTCCCTATACATGGTTTAGCACAGGTAGTGTCATATTTGGCATCCCTTTTACTGTATGTGTGAGTCAGAGAGTGTCATCCCCTGGATCCCTACTGTGTCAGTGCATGTGCTATGCACTGACTCTTTGCCAAGGCCAGGGCATACTGGGCACACCTCCTTCTGCCTACTGGGGTAGGCTCAGACTGTTCCTCCTCCGGGTCACTCTGTGCCTGTGCAGGCCTCGGCATTGGTGGGGGGCTGTGTGGCCCTGCACCATGCTTTTCCTGGTGTAACTATTTCCGCAGGATCATATTGTGTAGCTTAGCACATACCATAATAATATGGGTACATGTAGCTGGTGAACACTGCAGGGTTCCATCAGATGTGTCCAGACACTGGAACCATGACCTGAGCATCCCAAACACATGCTCTATTATATGTCTGGCCTGTGCGTGTGCCTCATTATGGCATTGTTGTTCAGGTGTGTGTGCATTTCTGATGGGTGCCACCAGCCATGGCTCCAGTGTGTACCCAGCATCCCCCACTAGGTGACCATAGGGAATGTCCCCTTTGGCAAATCTCTGGTACAGCTGCGTCAGATGCCATATGTGGGAATTGTCATAGCTTCCAGGGAAGCCAGCACACACATTCATTATAATGCCCTGGGCATCACAAATGACCTGACAGTTGATGGAGGGGATGCCCCTGTGGTTGCTGTGGGCCCTACCCTGCTCACCGGGTGGGGTGTTGATGCATATGTGCGTGCAGTCTATAGCACCCACTACCCCAGGGTATTCTGCTATTTGGTGGAAGAGACGCATATTGCTGGTCAACACCTCACGAGTGTTGAGGAAATATACCTGCTCACTGGCATGTGCTAACATGACATCCAGGAACTGGTGGAATACTCTGGATGCTGACACCTGTGAGATCCCCATGATATCCCCAGTTTTGCTTTGGGAGGTACCTGTGGCTAGTATTCCTAGGCCTACACATACCTTAGTATCCACTGGGATGGGTTTATCTCGGTCAGTTTGGTGTGTCAGGTGTGGCCAGCACAGCTCAACAATTTGCTGTAGGAGGTCTCTGTGCACCCTATAGGGCTCCACTATCTCCAGCTCATGCAGCCCCTGGTAGATTACCCTGTGTCTGTACTTTCTTCTCTGTCTCCTCACTGTGGGTTGTTCAGGCAGCATTCATATCCTCACCACCCTCAGCCTCTTGCACATGTTGTTCTATGTTGCCTGCTGCAGCCCTTCTCATTTTGTAGGTTTGTTTGTTAAAATTTCCCTGCTTGTATACACCGGTGGTGTAGAGTGTGGGAAAAACCAGAGGGGAAGGTGTTTGCTTAGTTTATAGTAGAGTTCTGGACTGGTCTGCTGTCTGTGTAATTGGCTGATTCTGATAAATTTTACCTGCCAGCTAAGCTAGTTATCCTTGATTACCTTCCTACTGCTGTTTTCCCTTCCCTTTGCCTTCCTGTTTAAGCCTGGGGGCATGCCATGCAAACGGAGTGCTCAAATATGCACAGAGCTGCTATTTCCTGGTTTAACTTTTTTTTTCTCATGTAAAACCCGGTGCGCGGCGCGCACACCCGCTTAGGCTTTGTAAAGAGTGCTAGGAAGGTTTAGACACACCTCCAAGCTTAGCTGTGCTAAGCTAGGAGCAATCCCGAGCCACAGGGCTCCAATCCACTTTCAGTATGCCTGACAACCCCCATGATGTCACCTATATCCTAGTCTTGCACCCAGCTATTCATACTCTTACGCTGTTGGGACCTGCCTCACATGCTGGGGAAAACTGGGATTCACTATCCTTCCCCTCATTTGCATAGGATTGCCTGCTAATGCATAGTTACATGTCTCACACTGAGCCTCCCCCCTTAGCAACCATTACTCACTGGCCAGGTTGTCTTCTGCCTGCCATTGACTTGCATTGCAGAATATTGATTTTAGTTAGAATGCTTATTTTAGGTTTATTTTATTATTTTCCACCTGATCCCATTTGTGCGCCACTGCCCTATGCTTAAACAGCCGATATTGGCGAAAAAAAAATAAAAGTTGTTTTTATTTATTTATTTTTTTATTCTTTGCAATGTCAATGGCCTTATACTTGGCAACTGGCATGCTTCCTCAATGATATGCAGCCTTTATTTGGAGCTGTCATAGCTCCGTTTCAGATTTTGCAGAAATGTACTCGGTTACTAACCGAGTACATTTCTGCAGATAGCACTAGTCTTGCATGGACTATTGCAAGCTTCCTGGATTGCAAAATTACCTCATTTGCATGAAGTTTTCCTGCAAATTAGGTAATTTGCATACCAAGGCTTAATGCATGCATGATTAGTGCAGGAGCTCTCGTGCACGCCCCTGCAGGCTGTTCCTGGATTGCACGGCAAGCATATTGCCTGCTAGAGCTCCTGCACTAGTCATGCACACCATGCAGGGTATGGAGAATCCGGGGGAATATTGCAACTTTAGTTAAAAGACACTGTAAACTGCATATTAATGTAAAAGTGGAAAATCACAGGGAAGACTCACCCCGGGATTCAAGAAGATCGGCGCAAGAACGGTTTTAGCCTTGCGTTGAGCGTCCTCATTACAGATGGTGCAGCAGTGCCACATGAATATGTATGAGGGCATGCTGCCGCACCCTCGACGTGCACAGGAATCATGTGCGAGTGCAGGGGGTGTGTACAAGTGCTCTACAGAGGCGTAAACATGCCCCGACAGTTGCACAACTTACTATGCTTACTATTAGAGCCCACCTCTAATAGTAAGTCAGTAATTCAGTGTCCATGGATACAGAAATGTATGCTATGCATACAAGAGTGTCCACGAACAGTGAAATAAAATCAAAGTAGTAAACACACAAGCACTTAGTGGAATGTTGAGCCCCGTCCCTAGAACATTCACAATTAGATTCCCCGTGTCCCTATTATACATTTGTATTGCCGCAATATTGAAGGTGTAAGCAAAGTGCAGTGTGTTTGCGTGTCGCTGCCCTCTGCTGAGTATAGCTTACACATCAAAATCATTCAAATAGAGAAAAACATGTGGAATTAACGTAAATGTCAACAGTGTAGTGTTTAGAGTATCCGCCTAATGAACAGGCATTCATAGTTCAAGCCAAACAATGGCACATATCATTTTCCATTTGGAATGAATGTCGTTTTGCTGTAAAACCGACATAAAAGTATCGCATGAGATGTTTAACTAAATGTCATTCAATCAAAGTGGTACTGTCATAATGAATAAGGCACTAGTAAGCAGGTGTAAGCACAAATAAGCAGCAGTAAACACATATAAGTACCAGTAAGCAAGTCTGAGTGCGCTTGTGCGGGTGTAAGCAGTGTCCAGCATAGGAAATGTATATAAGTATGTACAGATATATATATATATATATATATATATATATATATATATATATATATATATATATATGAAGAATGAATGACGTAACAATAAAGCATACAAATGGAATGAGTAGGGAATCAACAGCAACCACAGTATCATATAGCACTGTCAGCATATGTCATATCAAGCTGGGCAGGAGTGAGCAAAGCACTGCTACTCACACCACAGGCAGGATATTACCAGAGGGAGTAACATTGTTGATCTGCTAAGTCTACTTTACAATCAGGGGGTAGTCCCTGGTGGGACTACCCAAAAATTGATAGGATGCTTGGCCACCCAACCATTACACAGGCAAGGGCAGGTATGTTCAAGGACTAAATGGTGGGAGAGCCTGTGAATACATGGGTTGGGACAACATACGTGTAGGGCCCCTAATGCTTGGGAGAGGGCAATGTGTGGAGGTGTGTCATGGCTGCGATAGCAACTGGACAATGGATGGTATGCATGTATGTTGAACTCGAGTGGGGTGCAGGAACTATGAATATGAAATTATGGATCTAGGCGTGCCAGAGTTGGATGGGCTGGTTCTAACTGGACCGCCTCATGGAGGTCAGCAAGTTCGTTATAAGTATATATGCATACACACATGCAGACATCTATATGTAGAAGTACATTCTCTGTAACACATTCATTCTATTTGCAGACATAGATAGCATGAATGTGCCCTTACAAATCTTGACAGTAGATAGAATAATAGGTTGTGCATAAGAGGGAAGGGACGAAACTGCTAAAATGCAGAAGTGTGTACAATGTCTGAAGTCAGTGCTGTGCTGAAAAAATCAAATGTGAGGACTTTCTCACACATGGAATCATTCCTGTGATCTGCTTGCTACGGCAACACCAATTACTAAACCGGTCTATTTGTAAAAGAAATACGCTGAACACGTACATAATTAGGCTGTCATGTGTAACGTGTGCGTTACCACATAGTCATACTTATTAATTTATTGTAGTGTCATATTAACGGGAGTAAGGATGTAATGAAGTATAGAGTCTAATCTTGACATAAAGACATGCATGTCCCATGTGGGACAACCCAAAAATTGCGAATAGTGTCCTTTTGGTCGCTTATGTCACCAATGTTTGTGGACTAAAAGTTTGGGAGTTCTGAGGATACATGGAGTCAACCGATGGGATGGGTTTACAGGAGCAGAGAGTGGCCAATGTGTACTGGTGTGGATACACCGCAAATCCAACTGGAGAATGGACCACTGCAGTGTTTGTGAGGCATTGGGGTGGGTTTTTGGGGAACCAGGAGTTATGGGTATATGGGTATATATGCAAATGAAGCAGCACAGCAATAGTGTATTGGTTAGAACAACCGCCTAACGAACAGACAGTCCCGTTCCGAATCCCACTGCATCACATACCATTTTCCATCAGTAATCTGTACATGTACATATTTCAACAGCTGTCCGCTGTATAACCTGCAAAATAACAATTAAAAGTGAACTGGAGCGAAGGGTCAGTGTCATAATGAATAAGGCACTAGTAAGCAGGTTTAAGCATATATAAAAAACAGTAAGCGTGTGTAAGTGTGTTTGCATGAAGTATGCATTGCTTTACAGACACACACACACACACACACACACACACATATATATATATGTATAGTTGCAGACATATACATATACATATATATATATATATATATATATATGTGTGTGTGTGTGTGTGTGTGTGTGTGCATAGATATGCACAGATATACAGCTATGATAGGAAAGAGCACACAAGAATGACATATGTTCACAGGCTATGCCAATGGAAGTGAGGGGCCCAAGCAAGAAACATGAAACACGTAGCATGACCTTCCACCCCTCCAGCTGGACACGGGAAACATACACACAAACCCGCAAACAATGTAAATAGTCCACTGCTCCCCAGACCACAGGTAGGATACAACTGAGGGGGTACACAGTGCACCCGTGAAATCTAATCTTGGAACACAGACAGGAGGGTCCCTTGCGGGACACCCCAAAAATTGACATAAGACCAAAAGAAGGTGATACGCCGAACATTCTGGCTGGGGTGTGTACATACCCGGAATACAAGGGTGGGAAAGCCTGATGACCCACGGGTTGAGACAATGTATGACATGGGTCCCGTGAAGTGGAGAGTGGGCAGCGTGTAGTGGTGTGTTCAGACCCAACCAGGACCCAAAGTAAGGATGGGTGCTGTAGAGGAGGTGGGGGAACTATGGGTAGCTAGTTATGGGTTTAGGTGTGCAGGTGTTGGCTGATGTGGGCCTATATGGACAGCCCCAGGGATGTAAGCAAATGTGTTCATTGGGTAGAGGCGTTGCCCAATGAGCAGCCACACCCACTACGAGTCCCACTGCAGCAAAGTGTAATCTATATGGCAAGTAACATAATAACCAGATGTAGATGTATATATGTAGAGGTATGTGTGTGTATATCTACCCATAGTGACATAGAGATATACATCACCTTCTTCATAGTACAAATGTATACATACAGAGACAGAATACATATACATACCCACATATAGCTATATACAAATGCAGACACCCCTAGACCCATATGTTGTTAGATATATATATATATATATATATATATATATATATATATATATATATATAGACAACAATATATAAATATATACATGTATGCATATATATATATATACAGATATATCTGTATATAGTAATGTATGTATATATATATATATATATATATATATATATATATATATATATATGTGTGTGTGTGACTGTAAATATACACACGTATATAGCTAGGATATGATACAGCAGTTACGAATTACATATGTTCACAGGCCGTGTATATGGGGGTGAGGGGTCCAATCAACAAATGTGTAACACGTAGCATCAATCCCTCCAGCTAGGCCGGTGAGACATACAGGCACACAATAAAAGTAAACACACCACTGCTTACCAGACTACCGGCAGGATACTACCAGTGGGAGAGACATGCCAGGTCTAATCTTGAAACAAAGACATCAATGTCCCTTGTGGGACACCCAAAAATTACTGATCATTGATGTCAGTCCCTGTAATGATTCATCAAACCAGGCTGTAGACATACATGGACCAGTAGGTTGTGCAAGCCTGATAACCCATGGGTCGACACAATGTATGACATGTGTCCCAACACGCGGAGAGTGGGCAGTGTGCAGTGGTGTGTTTATACCCCACCTACACCCACAGTAAGGATGAGTGCTGTAGAGGAGGTGCAGGTGGAGGAACTATGGGTATGCAATTATGGGCCTAGGCGTACCGGTGTTGGCTGGAGCAGTCGTATTAGGACTGCCCCGGGGATATAAGTAATATTCTGAAATGGGCATAACTTACGCCCATACCTCTCAACCCCTAAGAGAAAATCCACTGGACAGGACATAACAATTGGGGGAACAAATAGGGACCATACCTCTCCGCTGTCCCTGAGTTCCAGGGACATCCCTGATTTTGACTCAAATTCTAACTGTCCCACTTAATCTCTCCTAAAACTAGTGACTTTTGGAGGAAAGTTGGTGAATTACTCGCAATGAATAATGATAACAATTAAGAGTTACAAACATAATTTACCTCAGAAAATGTGTATTAATTCATATGCTCTGAGTCTGTCAGTGTGTCCGCATAATAGCACTAATATTTTAAATGTGCCCCTGATGTTATCATGACTTGTCCCTGATTCAATTGATATTTGTCCCCAATCGTTAGAGAGGTCTGATAGGGACAGAAAGCACATATTCCACTTACAGTAGCATGACTCGGCTGAAGGATGTGAGTTCCAAAACCAAATTACTTGTTTGTATTGAATGGTGTCAATTCCCATGTATTAGCCAGACAGGTGCAGATTGTAAGAGGAACACACCAATAGTATGAATCCACCTCTGGGCAGGCCGCGGATTCTGTACAGTCGAACGGCATGCTTACGCCTAATGGGCAGCCATTCCCGATACTGTAGGCATGTAATCCAATGTAATAGGCATCACAAGGTAATATCATAGTCCTCACTCCCACCCAGAGGTGTGAGTGTCAGATACAAACACCAAATGCTGTGCATTTGCAAGTGTGGGAGCAAGCGGGTGTAAGCCTGTTTGGCCGCCATTATGTGAGTATCACACTGATGAAGCAATGTAGAGGCTGAGTGTAAGAAACTGTAACTGGAGGTTAGCATTTCTTAGCTCTGCGCAAAACCACGCACACCCGCTCACAACTGCTTTAATGTGCCTTAATCACTCCATATCCAACTGCCTTGTTCTGCCCAGCAACAAAATAAACAGCCTCTGCAAGGCTCGAAACCAGAACCCTGCCCACTGCAACCAATGTGATTTACCAATATGCCATGGCAGATATACAGACATCAGATGTTATCACAAACATATCATCCAGCACAGTCATTCAACAGTATAGGAAACGTATTCCATCATGTAGATGTATGTGTGTGTGTTTATGTCCAGATATAGATACATACATATATATAGATATATCAAGAACATCCCATGTGACAACAAAGCATTAAAAAGGAACGAAAAGGGAAAAACCCGCAATACATGTATTATGTAGTGGTGTTGTCCTATGCAATATCAAGACTCCCTAAGACAGACATGTGTCATTAATACACGCAAACATTTGTACAATGGCCAAATACATCACTCTGTGCATTTTATTTACATTAACACAACAGTTCCTGTCCAGTCATTATGTGAGAACAGTACTCTTGAAAGGTGTTGTGTGCAGCATCATCATCATGAAAAAGGTAAATGGGGTAACCATAGAGGGACCGGTAGTGTTGTGTGTACAATGGGGTCGTCTGGAACCTTTAGGAGTCATGTGCATACCAGGATCGTGTGCCTGAGAAACAGGGGTGAGTACAACTGGAGTATGTTGTGATGCAAATTAAAAAGGTTACATGTGTCCGGTGGACACGTTTGTGAAATGGACAGCTATGTATGGGGCAAATGTTGTTCTAGGAACAGATTGGCCTTTTGTTTCCGTAGGGTGAGAGTGGGATGTAGGAGAAGGAGAGTAAGTATGCTCGTGGAGGATAGGTTGGGTAGGATGACAGACAAGACAGCATACAGGGTCGGTAGATGACGCATGTGGGGGGATACACCTTGGACAGGGACGGGTGTTCAGCAGTCACAAAAG